>NC_060282.1:37382954-37600309 GCF_021613505.1 Equus quagga | reverse complement strand
GGGCCGGCCCCACGGCCAAGTGGTTAAGTTTGCATGCTCCGCTTTGGCAGCTCAGGGTTTCGCCAGTTTGGATCCTGGCTGCAGACATGGCACTGCTCATCAGGCCATCCTGAGGCGGCGTCCCACATAGCACAACCAGAAGCATTCCCAACTAGAATATACAACTGTGTACTGGGGGGCTTTGAGGAGAAGAAGAAGAAAAGAAAAAAAAAAAGGAAGATAGGTGGCAGATGTTAGCTCAGGTGCCAATCTTTAAAGAAAAGAAAAGGATCACTCTGGTTGCTCTGTGGGTCAGATTGTGGCAGAGCAAGACTAGAAGCAGGGAGACGAGTTAGGAGGCTACTGCAAGAAACTGGGAAAGAAGTCATGATTCTTCGGACCAAGGTAAAGACAGTGAAGACAGAAGAAGATGGTTTTGGTATTTGTTTTAGAGGCAGAATGCTTGGAATGGAGTAAAAGTGGGGAATGAGAGAAAGAGAGCAATGGGGTTACGATAACAGCTATTCTTTATTGAATACATATTACATGACAGGCAGTGTTCTAAGTGCTTTGTAAGTATTAAGCCATTTAATTATCATAAAAGTCCCAAAAGTAGGTGCTATTATTATCCCATTAACAAATTAGGAAATGAGGCTGGAGGGGTTAAGTAATTTGCTCCAAGTTACCTAGCTGGGAAGTGGCCGAGCTGGGATTGGACCACACAGGCAGTCAGCTTCCAGAGTTCGTACTCTTCTCCCACCCCTATCCCAGGCCCCTCTGTTGGTGTCACAGTCAAAGTGAAAATTTCTTCAGCCGCACTCAGCTACAGTACCACAAATACCCTCTCCTTTGTCCCTTCCTCTCCTCCTTCTCCTCTTCTCTCTCTCATACATGTAAGCATCTATTTTCTTTCTACATGCTCTCTACTCTGTCTAGAATGCCCCCTCCCCTCTCCTTCTCTGCCCAGCTTAATTTATTAACCTTCACTTGTCCTTACAGACTAAGTCAAATCTTCTCTGGCTCCACAGCAACCTTGTGCTTACCTCTATAATTTTCTCTGTAAAGCCTTTCATTTTTACTTATAGGTCTTTCTCACTAAACTTTGAAGGCAGGTAGTTTAATGCCCAACACATAAGGGAGAAAGGAAGGAAGCAGGCACAGACACCCAGCCATGCACACATGGCATGCTTTCCCTGGGTATTGGGAGATACAAATATGGTAAAGCATTATCTCTGCCTTCAAGAAGCTGTAAAACTTGGTGGGCAAATAGACACACAGAAAATCACTTTACTACGAGGGCCAAAAGTGTGATAGAAACCACGTTTTATAGGAGCACTGGACAGGACACTGGAGGCAAGAAGCGTGGCCTTAGGTTGCTTCACTGGAAAAAAAAATGCAACGAGGAATGGGAGCTTGGGGCTTTATTCTCCACCATCATTTAATATGGCTTGGGGAGGCAGTCTTGGGACCTCATCCAGGAAAACTTGGGAGATTTTCAGTTGCCACAATTGATTCACTGGAATGTGCTACTTCCTGACTTCTCACTCTTACCTGTCCTTATGTGAATAAGTGTATTGATTCCCAAGTTAGTTCAATTCCCTTCCTGGCAGGGTCATAGAAATTTCTTCTTCTACACTTCCTTCCTTTTTTTCATCTGTGAGGTTTCAGAACGTAGGTTCTAGCTGTAGGACCTTGGGAAAGTTACCAAACTCCTATGGCCCAGTGTCTAAGGCTGTGAAGGTTGTGCCCTGCATTACCACATGGGGTGCCACAGACTTAGACCACACTATGCACAGTGCCCTGTGGGTGTGCTTCACAGAGGCCCTGCTCAACATACCCAGCCATAAAATGGGGGTAAAAATAGGACCTACTCCATTTGGGTTGTTCTCAGGAATAAATGAGAAAATGCAGATACAGCGCTTAGGTTTGGCATGTAGAAAATTATCAGTAAACACCAACTGCTATTACTGGGTAAAGGGAAGCTTGCTGGAGTGGGAGTTATTCCAGCTAGTATTTTAAAATGGGGTTACATGGGTCCCTGCTTGGGTGGTTCTCTTAATTGTTAGGACCATATAGGGAATCTGGAGAGGAGAGGCCTTTTCTCTTCCAAATTGGGAACCTAAGCCCCTCAATGGAAAAATCCTTCAGGTGGCTGAAGACTGAGCTGCTTTGATCCACCTATCTGCTCTGCTCCATCTCTTATCCCCCACCTTCCACGGGAGAACCAGCACTGTGTTGTCCCCAAAGCTGGCGCAAGGTACCCTTTTTTGTGGGAAAGTTAGACTCTCCCAAAGGCTATCTCAAAGTGTAGGCTAGAACCGCCATTACCAGAATCACCTGGAGTGCTTGTTAAACTATATTGCTGGGTTTCATCTCAGACTAACAAAATCATTGTCTGTGGGGTTGGGTCCTGGAATCTAGTTTTAATAAACTATTCAGGTAATTCCTAGTACATGTTTGAGAACTACAGATTAGGTGCTTCAACCAGTATGATAATATCCCAACTTCAAGTAGTTTTCTTCCACTAGATCTCTCATTAGGTCCTTTAGGAAGCAGGGTACCTCTTTCCTGTTCATGGGACCCATCCAGTCACGTACAACCTGATTCATTCTCCCTCCCACCCATTATCCAGCAGTGACATCTCCTTTAACATGTTCTTTTGGAGGCTGGATCCTCAGGTCACCATTACCCGTTACTCATTCCAGTCTTTTTGATTACCTTCCCTCTTTGGCTGACTCATGGACAAGCCTACCCCATGCTGGTGACCTGGGCCAGAAACTCCAAGAGTCCCCTATGACTAGAACCAGTTAGACTCACTCCATGTTGGACAGGATGAGTTTGGCTGACTTGGTCCACAGTGGTGGGCTGCATTGGGAGCAGGATGTAAGTGGGTGATGAGCAAGGACTTAGAATAACCATATGGCCCAGTTTGCTGAGGGCAGTCCTGGCTTATACATGTTGTTGGTGCTTAATTATTAATAGTATCCTCTTTTACTCTCAAAGGGCCCTGGCTTAGACAATAAACTATATGGTCATCCTGGTAATGAGCCTCATGTCAAGACCAACAGTTGCAATGCTTTACCCCTGGATTGTGCCTAGATCACCCACTTCCTAATCTCCCAGCCTCAAATCCCATGCCGTGGCTCCTTCTTCCTCTCAGATTTCCTTAGTGAATTCACTTTGGTATAATACTTTGGGCCCACATTAAGGGATTTATAAGAAAGCATCGTGAAATTTGTTGCTATATTTACTCTTTCTGACAATAACTGGAAAATATATTTTTTTGGTTTTAGCACCTGGTATAATTGTGTTTCCCTTGTTTGTTATCCCCATTTGTTTTTGTCTTCTGGATACCTAATTGTGGAACTGACAGTGTTTCCCTTGGCTATGAGAAAGCTTAGAGCCATATATGTGGCTTTCTTCCGGCCTGTGTGTAAGATTGAACAGGATGTACTTTATATACTTAACTCACTTCCAACTTTAATCCTCTGTTTCGATTTCTTCACTAACTTTAGACTGAGTTTTTCTGGTGCTATCTTATGTATATCTGTAAACCATCTTTTATCCTTTTTGAAACAAGGCAGGTATAAAAAAATGTGTATGAACACATGCCCACAAACAAACTGGTACTGCTTCTAGTTATATAACTGAAAGGGATTATTTTTAAAAGTACGCGAATACTTTCCTCACTTACAGAAGATAATATTAACAAATGAATAGCACTTTAAGTAATGCTGGATTTAGCATTCTTCAACTACATTATTATCTAGAAAGTGAAAAGATTCCAAACAAAAGAAAACAAAAAATTAGATTAATTTGCAAGCTGAAATATTTTTAGCTATGACCCAGAACCTTATACCAAATAATGCAATGAAGAATGCTCACTACCGAAACTGCATAGCCTAATTAGATAGCATTCAGGGGTGTTTACCTTCACAACGAAATCTTGTGCTGTTGGAGATGAAAAAAGGAGAGGAAGGGGGATGGTCAGGGAATCAGATTTGGGAAAGTACAGTCCAGATTATAATGATGACCTATGAGGAGGAGGGTTTGGCCAGAAGCGTGTGGCTTATACCAGTCTCCAGACAACTGTTCTTCCTGCTGGCCTTGATAATATTGCAGGAGTCTGGGTAGCTGGCACCCTGCAGTTTGCAGCTAACATAAAACCGCAGAATGAAATTCATCTTAATGAAATTACTGAGGAATACATTTTACAACTAATTTATTTTGGAGTTTGCACCAAATTTACAAGACTCAAAGCTAGATATTCTATGTGTACTGAGTTGTTTTATGGATAACTTGGGCATCTAGTTAAATCTGCTTTAAAAAAATTTTACCCTAAAATCATGGAGATCATGCTGTACATAGTGATTTCTGCCCTTTTCCAGCATGAATATACCTATTTATCTTCCTTAAGATGGAAGCATTGTAAAAAATACAAAAAGTTTCAGAGAATAAGGTAAGAAACCCATGTAGCTCCTAAAAGAACACATGTTAACATTTTCTCACATTTGTATTATTTTTCAAAGCAAAATAAATGAGACATTAGAGAGTAGAAGCCTACTTTGTACCTTTCCCCAGTCCCATTCCTCTCCTCCCACGGCACCTATTATCCTGAAAGTTTACCATTCTGGTTCACACTTTTATCCTTTTACTACAGAAGTGCATATTCACAAATAACATATTCTATTGTTTTATGTTCTAAACATAGTTTTTACTCAACAAAATTTTTACATAAATGATATTGTACTGAATGGTATCATTCCACAACTTTTTTTTTTTCTTCTCAACATTGTTTTCAAGATCTACCCATGTTAATACATGGAAATCTACTTCATTCATTTTAACTGCTATGTAAATGAGCATTCTTATACATGTCTCTTTTTGCACATTGGGGATAGTTTCTCTAGGGTATATACCTAGCAACAGAATTACTGAAGACACTCTTTACAGGTTGAAAAACATTATAACCCCTTTTGTGGCCCCCCTCTGCTCTGATTATACTTGTAGGTGTTAGTGTTCAATGGGTGAGAAAACACATGTGTGCATTTGGATTCTCAGAGCCCTTCCGGTAAAAGGTTATTAATAGAGGGAGATGAAGGCTCATAGATCAAGGTCCCGTTACACTTATTTCTTCATCTTTATGATGAGGATAATAAAAATAACTCCTTAGAGTTTCTGTGAGAATTAGATGAAATAATAAGTGTAAAGCATTTAGCATTGTGCCTGGCACTTAGTAATAGCTCAGTAAATATTAGCTATTATCAATAATGTTATTTTAAGATGAGTGGATATTGGATTCAGTGGCTTTTATTTGAAGACAGTGTACCATAGAAAGATACAATTTTAAGGAAGGAAGAAAATTTTATTCCTCCCTGTAATATCATTTTTGGAAGTTTTATCTTTATGTTTTTCTTTTCCTTTCAAATTGTGTTTAATATTTTTGGCAGAATCTCAGCACTGAAACAGTAAGATAGAAAACATTTAAGCAGGGAGAAAACAGCAGGGAGAGGCAACTAAGTAGAAACTAACCTGTGCTGGAAGTGGACAGCCTGTTTTTGCAGGCGCCATCTTTCACCTTTCTTTTCTGCCATCCATTCTGTTCAATGGAGTTGTCACTTTAGCTCCATGTATGCTAGCCAGGAAACTCATCAGCAATTACCAAAACCAATTCTGTTTATAGTATGGTTCCAATCTTAAAAATCCCATCTACCTTTGCCAGGGGAATCCCATTAGAAATGTGTTAGGAGAAGACATATTTAAATAGTTATTTCCTAGCAAATGTGGTCAGAATCCCAAATGGCTAATTGGAAGTCTGTGTGATATGAAAAGATGGACAAGAGATGACATGTAATACTTGAATGCATCAACTGATATTTACAGTTAGCAGGGAGAATTTAGGACCCTTTGTTAACTTGTTGAAATTCATACTTAGGAGTTTTCAAAAGAAAAATCACAAGTTTGGAGATAAAATGACTGTGCCAAGCCAACATTCCTATCAAAGATCAAAGAGAATAAGATTTTAAAATAGCTGGATAACTAAGCAAAGGAGAAAAATATCTGAAGTCTCAGGGCCAGAGATTTGAATTCAATTTCAAATTGTTTCTAGGGGTTTTATATCCTGTGATAAAAGCAAGCTTTTAAACAGTAAATTTCAAGGACAGGAGGGGAAAAACTTAATAATTACCACAATGCTTTGATTCTGAGATGGCTTTGTTCAAAGATAAATTCCCATAAACTAATGTTGTGTTATAATTTATTTTTTACCAATAAAAGGTAGGTGTCCAATCCAGATTTTGTACATTGTTGGTTCCATACATCACATGAGCTCTCTTAAATTATCTTTTCTGTGTTTCAGTGTTGAATAGAAGAGGAATAATGTAGTAGCAAGCATTTTGGAATTTAGAAACAATACTTGAGACATTCTATTTTCAGAAGTACATGTATTTTCAGAAGTACAAATCCACAACCCAATCAAATTCAAGGACTTGGATGAGTAAAGTAGATGATCAGTCACAAAGAGGTATTTCTTTTTTTTCTCCTTAATATTTTACTGATTTGTAGACCCAATATGAAAAAGAGTGTAGAATTTTTGTTTTCCTTTAAAATGAACAATGGATTCCCTTGAAATATGACATTTTGAAGACTTAGGAAATCTGGAGGAGAGTGGAAGTTCCTTTCATTCTCTTCTCTTTCCAATCCCCACTCCCACCTCACTCCCATCACAGTGAGTCATTGTTTTCTCTTAATTAGGCTCCTAATGTACCTTTGCATTGAATTTTCACAAGTGAAGAATTTCCATCCTGCTAAACCTAAATATATGAGTATATGTATTTGCAGAATAAACAGAATGAAACAATTTGAAATAAATAAAATAAAAAGAATAAGACATTTCAACAAGAGGAGATAAGAAAATTAATTCAAAAACTTCATCTTTTAAATAGAAAATCCTAGAAGAGAAAATACATTTGATACTGAAGGCAAAGAAATTAAAAGGCTGGACAGTCTTAGCAGAGGGTTTGAATTTTGGGTCTTCCAAGGAGGAAAACACACAGTAATTCTGGATTTTGACTTCCTATATGGTACCTGCTAATTTGTCCCTTTGTTTGACCTGACCAGTCCCACGGTCTTTGATTCTGGTCAAACTGTCATCCCTAGGCCCTTTCCTTTTAGTAACTGACCTTTAGACAAGATGCCTATATCCAGGAATTTGGTTCTAGTTCTCTGCTCTCAGCACCTCCAAATCTCCACCCTGTCCCCTGGGTCTTCAAGCCCAGTATCTACCAGATCTTTGCCCCATCTAACAGCACAAAAGACAGAACACAACTCAACTAACTGATAGATCTGCCAATCATTGTTATTAACCTCAATATTGCAGAAAATATCTGGGGATTTTTATGATGGAATGTGTATTTGTGCATTTTATCATACACACACATCCAAATATTTACATACATTTATACACACATAAAAATCAGAATAGCTCATAATTTTAATAGACATAACACATGTCAATCATATCTTTAATTTCCTTCTTTCTCTTCTCCAGTTTTTACTCATTTAAGTAACAAACTGGGCTACAAGAGAAAACAAATCAGACACGGTTTGTGTCTGAACACTCAGAATTTAGAGTAAAAATCTGGGTTGGATGCTTAGCCTTATTACAAAGCTATATGCTACATTGGTGTTTTAAACGGCTGTTTGCCTGAAGCCCTCAGAAGGACTTGTAATCTCATGACCTTGACAGTCTATTGCTGCTTTCAGTCTGTTTTCATCCTTGACCCCATTTCCAGTCTGGCCTCCATTGCCCTCACAAGCATACTAGACTCCTTTTTCATTCCACAGTCTTGGCCATGCCAATTTGCATCTGTCTGCTTTTCTGTTCTTGCTTCTGAACTTCAGAAAAATGCTGATTCACTTTAAATACATACCACCTAACCTCAAAATAGCAACCTTATTATTCATTTCTTGTCGATTCCTAACATAGCTATTTCCAGAATTTCCCACTCTTCTAAGTCCTTAGTGCCCACACTCTTCCATTCATTTTATTCAACAAATACTCATTGAGAATCAACAATATGCCATGCACTGTCCTAGGTAGTGGGTATAATAGGAGGGGACAAAACAGATCCAGTCCCTGCCCTAACAAATCTTACAGTCTAGTGAGGGAAACAGAGGTACTTCCCAACCCTCCTGCTCCCCTGGAAACATCCAAGCCTTTGGGGAAGCATCGACACTTAATCTTCCCTTTCTCTGTGTTTTCTCTCTCCACCTCTTCTTTAAGTCTCTCTGCCTTTCCTCCTCTCTCAGAGGAAGAGCCAATCTTATTTCCTTTCCCATGAGCTCTTGAATTCATTCCCTTTTTCCCTCTTCCAAGACTTTACTCTTTATGGTTCTAAATATTTCTTATCCTGAAATAAATGATATTCATCTTAAACACTTTAAACAGTTTTATAAAATACAAAGCTGTATTTTTACTTTCTTTGATGAAAGAAATGCTGAGTACATTTGCTAATATCTTCAAATTCAGAATTGGCAGAGTTTCTTTGAGTGCTATCTTATATTTTTGCCTTTTGAAATCTGTATTCTGTCCCAAAATAATCAACATAGGAGCCAATGGATTGACATTCTTGGATCTGGTCTAAACATTCTAATGAACAGTTCCTCACCAGATATGTCAGCACTACTTCTTTTTAAATGATTTTACTTGGGTTGACTTCCAGGTACTTTCTGTTTTGCTATGAAAAAGTCCCACACATCTAGGCTTGGTTTTTTAGTTTTTAATCTTAAATTGGCTAACAAATACAAAGAAAAATTATTTTTATTTTCTGATATACTAATTTTGGATTGGTAAGGAGGGTTTCAGTATCTAGGAATTCTTACAAAATTTCCCGTTAGATTTAGTAATTAATTATTATACACTATTTACTGTATTGATTCTTGAAAACCTCTCTCCTATAGGTGATGTCATCCACTACTTTATTGTGGTCATAACCTGGAAAATTCTGAGTGTATTGTCCCTTGATTCCAGTGCCTTATTTTTCAGAAAGAGGGTGTTAGAAATTTCCCTTTAGGAAAACATCTGGTTCCTCTTTTTCTTAAAAATTTTTTTTCTTCTTCTTCCCAAAACCCCCCAGCACATAGTTGTATATTCTTAGTTGTGGGTCCTTCTAGTTGTGGCATGTGGGACGCTGCCTCAGCATGGCCTGATGAGCGGTGCCATGTCCATGTCCAGGATGTGAACTGGTGAAACCCTGGGCTGCTGAAGCAGAGCGTGTGAACCCAACCATTCAGCCACAGGGCCAGCTCCTGGTTCCTCTTTTTAAAATAGTACAAAAAGGGCACACACAAAACAAGTTTGGAAGGTGATGAGAGCATCACTCATGGTTTTGCTTCACCATTACTTTTCAAGCCAGCATTTCTTCTTCAAGGACACTGAATATGTAAGCAAGACACACAAATATATCATCTCTTTATTGCTGTTGACACAATATGACAATGAACTATTACAGAGATTTGTGGGAAAACTAAAAAATAAATCCTGGCAAACAGGTAGGCCCTTCAAATGTTTGAGATAAGAGTCCTACCCTATAGTGAGAGTCTGAGACCTCAGTCCTTCTTTAAGGGTGACTGCCTTTGGTCTTGAATGCCTGTATTACGGGAGACAGGATGAAAAGGCAGTTGGCATCTACCCCGGCACAATGTACCTCCCTTCTTTGGGTCAGGGAAGAGGCTCCCTTTGACCACACCCTCAGTATCCAAGTTGCACATTTTATCTAATTATCATAATTGGTACTTTTCCAAAGTCTCAAGTAATTAGGACCTTTCAATGTGGAAACAGGCTCATAGCTGATAGGAGGGTAGTGTTGAGGCTGAGAGAATACTGGAAATGAGTTGAAGCAAAGGAGATAGCCCCTATCCAGGAGAGGTCAGCAGTCAGAATCATCAAGTCTAAGGGACAAGGTGAATTTTAGTTCACTTTGGAGTGTGTCTATATGCAAAGGGTCTAGTTAAGGCCTGGAGTGATGTGTAGGAGAAGGCTTCTAGGTATTAGCATCTTAAGACAGCAAGTGGGTGTGCAAATGTTACATCAGGAAGGCCCTTCTCAATTCTGGATGCAGATGTATAGCCTGTGAAAAGGATCTTCTCAGAACCAGCTGAGGGGTCATAAGGGAATCAGGACCCTAGATGACACAGCTAAAGTACAGAGGGCTTCAGTTCCAGTAGAGATGTGAGGTGGGAGACATCTAGGAATTTGGGCCTTGAGTCAAAGTCTCATTTAGACACTTTGGCCACATGGCGATGGTTAGTTAGGGCTGTGACAACTCTGCCCTAAAGCACAGGCCAGATGTGACTAATTCCAAATCCCTCTGGAGCTGTCCTGGCTGCTACCCTTTCATTGGCTGTAGCAGAGGGATGGAACAGCCTGCTGGCACCAGTGTCTGCTCATCCAGAACAGCTGGCACAAAGCTAAAGTGGGGGCAAAGGTTGGCCAAGACTGAAATCATAGGTCAAAGCTCATCATGTAATACACACACACACACACATACACAGACACACATGCACAAGCTAGGAGCTAGAAAGTCTGCCCACTTAGTGGTGCATCATATGACCAAGGCATTAGCAAGGAATACAAACCAGATTTTCAGGAGTCAGACATGAGAGCTGGCCCATCTGTAAGCCAAAAGACCAGTTGGGTTAATGGAACGCCAGAGGGTTCCCTTCTTCGGCAGCAAGGTCTACAGGTCTTATACCACCTGGTTGGGTCACATATTGGCAGGGCAAGCAACAGGATGGAGTCTGAAAGAAATAACAAGAAGAGATTTAAAAGAAAAAAATTAGGAAGTTCCATTCTTTTAACTCAAAAAAAGAAAAAAGAAAGAAAGAAAGAAAGAAAAACCCCCCAAAACCAAAAACAAAACCACTGGCATAATTTCAAAAGGCTTAGCTTGGCAACCATTCATGAGAAAATGGACCTGGGGATTTTGTTGGTAACAAGCTCCAAATGAGTAAGTTGTGATACAGTGTTGCAAAAAAAGCCAATGAAATCTTGAGTTACATTAGCAAAGTATAGTGTCCAGATAAAGGCAGGCAGTCGTCCCACTGAGCTCGGCAGTGGTCAGGCCTCATCTGGAGGCTTATATTTAACCATCTTTTAAAGAGAGACACATATAACCCAGCATGAATCCAGAGAAAGACAGTTAGGCTGTAGAAAAATCTGGAAACCATGTCACCTGATGTGTGGTCAAAAGAACTGGTTGTGCTTGGCTGAAAGAGAAAAGACTAGGGCAGGAGTGTGTCTTCTAGCACTTAAAGGATCATCTGATGAAGGGAGTAGCCTCTAGGTTTGAAAAGCAGAATTTTAAAGAATCAAACTCGTTTGACAATAAAATTAAATGCTTTCTGAAATTGTGAACTATCCATTACTGAATATGTTCAAGTAGAGTTTAAATGGTCCTGTTAGGGATCGTAATTTGTGTGTGTGCGGTGGGGAGGGGAGGCTCACATAAGAGAAGTAGGGGCGCTGGATTAGATGGCCTCCACCATCCTGCCCAGCCCTAGGAGTCCAGGATTATTCCCAACCACCAATGTTTGCATCTGAACACCATCCCTTCCCATTTCTTCCAGAGTTTGCTCCCACAATCTCTGTCACCTTCTCTAGCATCTTAACTTTTTCTCCCTCCAAAGATTCTTTCCAATTTTTATTCTTAAGGAAGGGAATACTCTTCGTTTGATCTTTTGTTTTTGCTTAGAGTGGAGTGCTATAATTGTTTTTAACTGTTCAGCATCTTTGTATTTGGAAACAGCATCCTAGTTTCTTCAGGGGACTACCTCTCCCTCACTCTTGGTTCATAAGATTAGGGTGGTGTTAACTCCCCCTTTAAGGGTGATCATATGACCCTTGACTAGCCCACTCGTATTTCGAACAACGATTATTTCAGGAATGGGCATGTGACCCAAATTGTCCAATAAGAATCAGTTCTAAGATTTTTACTGGAACGATTAGGAACTGCTGGGGCCACTTATTTGTTAATTGTAAAGCTACCGTTGCCGGAAGCCAGCATATGGAAGAGTCTACAAGAGAATGAAGCCAGCACAGAAAAGTGGCAGTGGAGAAATACGAAGAATATCGTGATGATATTGTGGAATCTCTGGACTTACCAGTTATACAAGCCAATAAATTCCCTCCTTGATTTTGATCTCTGTTTCTTGAAGCCAAAGTAGTTTGAACAATATGTTTGGGCTTTCAAATTCTTTCTAACTTCTTTCATTCTTCTTACTCCTTTGCATGATGTCTAGGGCCCACTGCAACTTGGCCCTGCCCACCTTTCCAGCTTCATCTCTCCACAGCCCTCTTTGACTGTTGTAGACACACAGTGCTGGTATGGAAGGTACAGGCTGGCTCTGAGCCAGTCCTTCTGACTCCTTTGCAACACTTTTGCAAGGAACATTCTTTTCACTCCTAAATGCTTTTGTCTCTGAGTCCTCCTTTCACATTGATCTGTTTCTTTCTCTGGCTTCTCCATTTTTCTTTTTTTTAGGTTAGAATCCCGGTAGTTATCTAAGACATATTTACTAAGCACCTCTTATCTGGGCTAGATGCTGGTCATTCAACAGGGATGTCAATGTTCACAGCCTGTACCATCTTGGGTTTACAGTCCAGGGGTGAATGCTAACTGATGCAGCTTTATCCGAATCACAATTCAGAGAGAATCCAGGCTGCTGCCCATTTGAACCTTGATTTCACACAATGTAGAAAAGCCATCATCATACTCTTAACAGTAACATTTTCCCGTTGCAGATGTATGATACAAAATTCAAAAGGAACAAAAGGATAGAGAAAATTCTCTCTTTCACCTCTGTCCCGCTGTTCCCACCCCTTTAGCTCCCCTCCCTCAGGCAACTGTTATTATCAGTGTCTTGTGTATCAATCCACAACAAGACTGTGCAATATGAGCACGTGTACACATACATCCTCCTCACCCCCACCCCTTTTACAGAGTGGCAGCCTTTGCACCTTGCTTTTTTGCTCAAGAATATATCTTGGAGAAATGCTATATCACTACCGACAAAGGCACGCTGTTCTTTTTAATGGATGCAGAATATTCAACCATACTGATACACCGTATATTACTTAAATAATCTCCTATTGATATAGCTTAGGTTATTTCCAAAATTATGCTTTTACAAAAAAATTGGCAATGATTATCTGGGTTATATACCATTTCACACATATTGTGAATTATCTGTAGGATAAATTCCTAAAAGTGAAATTGTTGGGTCAAAGGATGTGTCCATTTTCCATATTGATAACTATTGTCCAATTATCCCCCAAAGTGATCACATAAATTAACAGTCTATCAACAATGGATGAGTGTCTGTTTTCCAACATCCTCTTTAACAAAGTCTATTATTAAACATTTTGGTCTTTGCAAATCTGTTAAGTGAAAATGCTATCTCATTTTCATTTTAACTTGCATATTTTATTGTGAGTGAGGTTGAATAAATGTGTTTAAAATCCACTTGTCAGGGCCAGCCCCATGGCTGAGTGGTTAAGCTCGCACACTCTACTTCAGCGGCCCAGGGTTTCACCGGTTTTTATCCTGGGCATGGACATGGCATCACTCATCAGGCCATGCTGAGGTGGCATCCCACATGCCACAATTAGAAGGACTTGCAACTAGAATATACAGCTATGTGCTGGGGAGCTTTGGGGAGAAGAAGAAAAGAAGAAGAAGAAGGAGGAGGAGGAGGAGGAGCAGGAGGAGGAGGAGAAGAAGAAGAAGAAGAAGGAAAAAAAAGATTGGCCAAAAAAGATGTTAGTGCAGGTGCCAATGTTTTTAAAAAAATAAAATAAAATAAAGAAATAAAATCCACTTGTATTTCTTTTTACAGAACTATTTGTTCATGTCCTTTTCTCATTTTTCTATTAGGTTGTTGATCTATTGATTGGTATAAGCTCTTTATATTTTATGGAAGTTAGCCTCTTTTCTCCTGTATGTTGCCAATTTTTTTCTAGATTGCTATTTAACCTTTCATTTTGTTCACGGGGTCTTTTTTTTGCCTTGTCCTGTTTATTTTTGCCAAGAACATGACAACTTTGGATCGTCTCTCTTTCTCATTGTCAGTATATTGCTAAGTCTTAAAATTTGTCCTTTCTTACTATTTCTATGATGGGAAAAGAGAATGAACGGACCATTCATAAGCGAGAAAATATGTGGCTAATAAACACATGAAAATTCAACCTCATAAATAAAAATAATACAAATCAGATTTCGTTTTTCACTCCATCAAATTAGCAAAGGTAATTAGAGTGAAAGCAGCATTGCTACAGTTTGTTGGCAGAAGTGCAAATTAGTTCAATACTTTTGGAAAGCAAATTCTCAGTAAGTAGCAAGAGTTTTAAATTTTTAAAAAATCTGTATTCAGTAATGGCTTGTTAGGAATGTATCCTATGGATATAACCATCAAGATGGACAAAGATTGATGCATAGAGATGTACTTCTATACAGCACCATGTTAACAGAGGAAGAATTGAAAGCAATTTAAAAGCTGTTGTCCTACAAGTAGGTCACAGTATACCCATACCAACAAAGGCCACACAGCAGCAAAAATAAAGCTTAAAGCTATTAATGATATGGGAAAATTCTCACACTATTATACTAAAGATGGGATACAAAATTGCTTAGACAGTGAGATCATAACTGCATAAAAAATATGAAAAACTGGAAAGAAATATGTTAAAGCAGTGATTACTTGTGTTTAGAGAAATTATGCATATTTTTCTCCTTTTTACTTTTTCGTGATTTCTCAAATTTTTTAATGTGCATGTATTACACAGTCTGATAAAATCAAAATCAAAATAAGCACACACAAAAGGAATGTAAACCTATTTCTAGGATTTACTCTTTTTCTTTATCTGTTTCTACTGTCGTCACGTAGGCCTTGATTCTTTTTTACAGATTGAGATTATTGTAACAATCTATATTACCCAGTTTTGCTGCCTCTGGTTTTCTCTAATATTCTGTTAGATTACTCAAAAACATTGTCTGTCATCACTCCAGACCCCACAACAGCTTCCTATTCCCTATTGCATGACGCTTAAATTACTCAGGGGGGTATACCAGTCCTCTGTAATTTGGCCCCACTTTACTTAAATCATCCAAGTATATTTCCTACTACTCCCCAGGAACTTCCTGAACCCTAGTTAGAGTGGTTTTGTCACTGTTTGTGCCACCCCATGCCCTTTCTTTGACTCTGCTCATTCTGCTCACTGTTCTTGTAACTGCCTTCCTCATGCTCCCTTTGTGTCCACAGCTTACACATCCTCAGGAGGTTCCCTCTCTTCCACGTTGGCCTTCACCTCACCCTTGGCTGAACTCTCAGAGCATGTCCTTGTAATCACAGCTACGCTGTAATGCTTCACGGTTCTGCCACCATTTCTTGTGTGCTAATATTAACTCCCCAACTGATCTGAAATCTCTGTGAAGGCAGGCAATGCTAATCATAATCTTCTTTTCTCCTTCTACTCAGTCTCCACACATGGCTGAGCATAGGGTAAGGCCTGGCCAACTCCTGAGGAGGCTGCCACGAGGAGCAGGTTCTTGGGCAATATCTTCTTTTCTCTTTTCCTCTGTTCTTGCCTAGAGGCCTCTCTTCTGAAGAGGCCCTGCCAGTGGCAGAAGCAAATTAGAGGGAGCCCTAGAACAGTGGGGTTCTTTTGGCTGCACAGTATAAGCATTTGGGGAGCTTTAAAAAATATGCCTCCTTGCCCTCTCCCTTCCCTCACTCTACCCCCAAGGTTTAGAATTTAATTGGTCTAAGATGGGACCGGCATTGATATGTTTCCTAAAGCTCCATGGCTGAATCTAATGGCTTCATGAACTGATTCCTACTCCTTTCAGGCCCCAGTGCTTTTGGTGTGCACCTATTCCAGCACATTCTTGTCTTGTTTCTAGGCAGGAAGTCATCCTAGAACTGGTCAGAGACTCCAAAGAGACTGTCGTTAGATAGATCCTTTGGCATCAGCTATAGCCTTTGCTGTTTTTCGAAGATGTTTACTTGCAAACTGACGACTGTCTGCGTTGGAGCCTGCTCTGAAAATTGCCTTGCCTTCCAGTCTAGGCACCAAGATAAGCTAAAGGACAGACAGACCAGCACTAGGGTTAAAAAAGCTCAGATCCCCCCAAACAAAACACGCTGTTATATGGCAATCTGATTGAAGCAGTTTGTTTCATATGGAATGCAATATGTAATTTATGTGACAGAGCTAGAACAAAATGGCAAAGAGAAGAGAATCTATATGTACAAAGAGGAAAATCTCAACCATTACCAATCATTATAAAAATTCTACTAATGCATTAGTACATAGCTTCCTTATTTATATAATAATAACAAAACAACAGCTGCAATAATAACAATTTTTAGTACTCACTATGCACCAGGTACCTGTTCTAAGGGTTTTATTTGGATTATTTCATTTAATCTGACAACTCTATGAGATAGGTACTATTATTACCCCTATTTTATAGATTAGGAAATTGAGGCACTGAATTACTAAAGAATTTGCTAGCTGGTAAGTGGCAGAGTCAGGATTAGAAAACTTTTGGGGCCTCTGTTTTTAACAACTTTTTAGGACTAATTCCTATTTCAAAGGAAAATGAGATTTTATTTATTTATTTTTTGCTGAGGAAGATTTGCTCTGAGCTAACATCTGTTGCCAATCTTCCACTATTTCATATGTGAGCCACCCACAGCATGGCCACTGACAAGTGGTGTAGGTCTGCGCCCGGAAACCAAACCCAGGCTGTCAAAGTGGAACCTGCCAAACTTAACCACTAGGCCACCAGGCCGGCCCTGAGATTTATTTTTTTAATATCCAAAGTTTCTCAAATATCTGAGTACATAGCAAATACCTTCCATTATTTTTACTTTTATAATTTTCAGTGGAAATTATTCCAAGGTATACTATACATATCACTACTTCTTAAATAGAGGACGTTGAACACAATTTAACCTTTCTGAAAGACTGTTTTAGCATCATAGCCTTTAATTATTTGGGGAGGCTAGATAGAACTTGATTCTCCCAGGCTTTTTAAGGTTTGTAGAGTTAGGTCATTCCGACCCACGGCACTGGACAGTTACAGTGGCCACCTCTCCCTCAGCCTCTTCTAAAGGTGACAACTGCACTGCACATAGACATTGCTGAGATGTCAGCCCCAGACAGCTCTGTTCTATGCAGGCCTTGCAGATCCTGAACCAGAGCTGGGGACATGGAATGGACACCTGACCTAAGCAGCCAGGTTCTAGGCTGGCCAGTATTCTACAATGTGAACCAGTGGGAAAAGTTTAGCTAAAAAGGGGTGATGTGGACCAGATTCTCCCTTTGCGGAATTAGAACTGGGAATTAGTAGTTAGTAGTGGGAGCTAAAAGACTATATATACAGAGAGAGCCAATGGGGTATAATAAGCAAAAGTTATGAGGAAGTAGATACGACGATAAGCAGGAGCTGTGAGGTAGGAAAGAGAGAGCAGAAGTCACAAGCTCCGTACCTTCAGCAGTCAGGCAGGCTATGTAAATGAGAGAAGAGGGCGTAGCAAAGGGAACGGGGCCTGGTAAACATTCGGGTGACTGACAAGTTCATACCCCACCCAAAGACTCTGGAATTCTAAACACTGTGAAGGCACTCTGGTGGCCAAACAAAATAAGTCTGCAGGTTGAAATAGGTCAAGAACTGGCAGTTTACAATTCCAAAGAAAGGATGAGGAAGCCAGTTAGGGGCAGGCAGAGAAACTGAAAGACACTTCCAAGTGCAGCTGGAGGGGAGAGCTGAGTCACATAAATAACTGATCACTGAGGTGACAATGCATGAACTCCTGGTGCTGAAGTCCTGGGGTAACCTTGGCTTCTTGCTGGAGTCCTGGTTCCCGTCTCCCTGAGGTCTGGCTCTGCTACAGCGCCTGTTCTTCCAGAGGGTTAGTGATTTGGCCTTTTGTGGTTCCCACGAGGCCTTGTGGGGCTGAGATCCTTGTTTTCTTCATTCCTTATAACTCGTTCCCTTAATATTAGATGTAACTTGAGCTGTTCCTCAGAACCAAAAGAGCCTAAAAAAAACTACTCTTCATGGCCCCAGGTTGCTCTTTTTTTCCCCTTTGGAATTGTTGTTCTATTTATAGTTTTTCTGTTTCCTCCTTTGCTGCTGGGCTGTCAGCTGTCACTTCTTATTGCTGTAATGTGTTTGCTTCTTCTAGCCGGTCTCTCTTTGTTATTAAGGCTACTCATCGACTTGAACACTAGATCTGGAAGCTTGGTAGAATTAAAAAAATGTTAAAAGTAAACAGACAATTAAAGAAGGGTGAATGTTACAGTAGGTGAATTATATCTCAATAAAGCTATTATAAAAAATTAAACAAGCAATGAAAGCCTTCAGTGTCATGTGAGTTTTAGTATATAGTATTTTGGAAATGCAGTCTGACTGTTCAGAGGCCTTTCTTGTCTACATTTTTACTTTGGGCTCTAGCCCAGTCAGTGAATCTCTTACTAAAGTATCCCTTGGTTCCGAGGACGCAAAACACACTCGATCCAACACAAGTGAAGGAAAGGAGATTTATTTTAGGACATTACACCGAACCCAACTGAAGAAAGTACGTGTTGTCAGACAGCTTCTCTCTCTCTCGTTCTCTTTCTTTTTCTCTTTCTGGCTGCTTGGTTTCCTAATCTCTCTTTGTCCTTGTTTCACATCTGTTTCATCTTCCTCTCTGCAGAGTAGTTATTCTGCTTCTCTGTAAGGTTTTTAGTTTCTTGTCCCTCACAACACTGGCTTCCACATGACTTTGGGCTCCAATGCTGCCGATTTTGGCAGCTCTTTAAGACCTTGCGTCTTCAATGCCAACACCCTCCAATTCAGCCTCTGTGTCTCTGACAATATGATTGACCCAGTTTGAGCCAAGGATCTGCTCCTGGTCAAATTAGCTGGTCAGAGAGCAGTGCAGGGCCCCTACTCCTTCAGGAATGATCTTCCAGTCTGCAGGCAGCAGGCTCTCTGAGGAGATGTGGGCAGGGAGGAAATGATTGGCATTTTTACCAGAGTGAAATTTCTAAATTTCTGAGCTCAGAGAGATGATTTTTTTTTTTACATATTTACTTTTCCTCTTCTTTGTTATTCTCCATTCCGTGCTAACAACAGACAAATTAATGATATTACCTATCACCATCTGGAATCAGATTATCTAGTCTAGTCAATAGTCACTATCTTGATTTTCATTCATGTACAAATACAAAAAATATTAAAGGAAAGTCTTCCCTTCAATTTTTTCCTGTCATCTCTAAGGATCCTATTACTCAATTATCTTCCTAATATTTTAGTTAGCATTAAATCAAACATAATGCAGATTTAATTTTTAACAGCATAGCTAAGAGTTATTTTTAACGTTTCAGTGAAAAATCACTTTAAGCTCCACATTGCATCTACACAGAGATGCCTTCCTGACCAACAAGTCGTCACAACTGTAGGGGTGATTTGACAATTTGTCTAAAATCACTACTTCTGTCCTTTCACAAAAGTATAAAATAATTATGAGTCAATCACGGGTGGAAAAGTTTATTAGTTTTTCAAAAGATGCCAAGTGTTAGAAATTTTTCTCCCAGGCCAAGACAAGAACAGTTTTATTTTAAAAACAATAACATGCAAATTGAGTGTTTCTCCATTTTAAGCTAGCATGTGAATGATACTAAACAGTTTTCAAAACATTTTCTCATGCATGATTGTTCTTAATATTCAAATTCAAAATAACGTTCTGAGGTTGGTAGTATCATTTTGTAGCTGGAAAACAGGCTCAGAGAGGTGACATGACTTGTCCAGTGTGCTTACATGTACACCAGATAAAAACTACAGTCATTTTACTCTAAATCATGTGCGTTCTGGTGGCACTTCGCTCTCCCTTTAACTTTATCCCTAAGAGGTTTTATTTTGTGGGTGGGGAGAGGAGTCATCTGTCAAATGCTATATCGAAGTGTTTCAAAATCCACAAACTCTCAGTATAAACTTCTTAGTATAATCTTGATTTCTATTTCTAAACCAAGGCCTGTATACAAAACTACTGCCTAACTGTTTATGATAAATTGAGCGATAGGTTACCACAGCCTTAAACAGTGTTTGACCCTGTCCCTCACAGTTGACATCACATATACTATTTTAATTCAGCGTACCTCTTTCTAACTCTAATTTTGTCAGAGATGTCACCCTAATTATCAAGATTATAATAAAATGTAAATCTCTAATGAAACCTTTCTTGGAAGGAGTAAGAGCAAATTAGTCCCCTAAGTGAGACTGTGATTGTGTGGTTGTGGAGGTTAAGATGTTAGTCTACTTAAAAGAAGAAATGTTTTTTAAGGAGATAAAAGCCTTTGCTATTTATATGTAAATAGATCCTACTAGCTACCCAAAGTGTTATTATCATTAAAGTAGGCAAATAGAGCTGCTTACTCAGAAACCCCTGCTTAGCAGTTCGTGTTACTCTAGGTATACAAAAGTAGTACAATGATTTAGCTTTTTAAGTCTCTTAATTCAGACTTTTCATGAATTTAGATTTTTCTCTCTACTAAGTCTAAAATGAGCAAGATATTGCTGTGTTTATTATTACACAAAGGGAAGACATTAGATTGGAATTTAGGTCCTCTGTGTGCACTATTCACTAAACTTTGTTAATGTTACATTTGGTGCTTAAAGCAGGATTCTCAGGACTCAAGCAGAAGAATTCTAATGGTTCTTGTGGTCTGGAGAGTATGAGCAAGAAATAACCCACATATAATAAAGTACTGAGAAACAGAGGACACCTGCCAACACACGGGTTATTTTTATAGAACTTAAAGGTAGTACACAATAGGAGAAATGAAGAAAGCAACTCATTCCATCTTGACATCCTAATTGGAGGATATAGGGTTTAAGTGGAACCTTGACAGATGATTAGAATTTCACACAGGAAAAGGACGTTCTAGACTAAGAAATCAGTACAAGCTAAGATCCAGAAGTTATAAATACAGTATTTATTCTTGGAACATTTCATTTTTCATGTGGTGGTAGGACAGACTTTTAGAGGCAAGGGTGTGAGGCATTAGGACTGCAGAGGTAGGCTGGGGCTCATTGTGAAAAGGTGAATTTTAAAATAGCAAGGAGGGTGGACTTCATTCTGTAGGTGATGGGGAACTGTTGCAGGTTCTTAATAGGCAAATAACTAACATAATCAGTTTTTAAATAATCTGACTAGAGACCACATGTAGAGGAAAGTGATTACAGAGAGGAATTAGTTCAAAGATTTTGCCACAGATGTGGCTAAAGAGTCTGAGTGTAAATATGGGCAATGGCAGTAGAAAGGGAAAGAAGATGAACCATTTCAGAGGATGATGAAGGGGAAGTATCCCAAAAATATTATTACCATTGGACTCCTGGCTTTGCAAAACACTACTCCTAAACTAGCCTTTGGGGACCTGTTGCTGTTGTAGACTTTCCCCTCTAATGCCAGTTGCAGTGGCCTCCTGCTAACTATGATAACAGTCAAGAGCAGTCCGTGATAATCAGAAGTCGTTATTCCTTAGACTATCCACCTAATAAAAAAATACTACCATTTATTAAGTACCTACCGTCTGTCAGTTGCTGTACTAGTGGTTCCTATATTTTTCCTACAGATCTTTACATCAATCCAGGAAGGAATCATTTGCCAACTTGTCAGGTGAGGAGAATGAAGCCCATTGAAGGAAAGTAATTTGCTTGGTGTCACTCAGGACTTCCTGAGTCCAAGGCACTTAGCCTGACGGAGATTATGATGCAAATACACAAAATCATCCTTTGAAGCCTTACTAAAATATTTGCCTTTTCAGGATAGCTAAATTTCTACTATCTTTTCCCTTTACTTTAAAAATGTCTATCTAATCTCTTGTTTTTATTATTAATATACATTCAAATACATTTCAAGTATTCCTGAAAAAATAATTTCAGCATTAGGCCTTCCGTGTTCTTGACTTTCTTGACTTCAGTCCACGGTCATATATTGGATGATGCTCCTACAATTATCTTCATGTGCTGAACTTGGATCCTTTGTTTTAGCTAAAAAATGATTATTTAAGGTTGGTGCGGGTTGGTAGGCAATAGGTCAGTTTCAAATATATTACCATCTTTCTCTGATGAGCAAAGCAGGGAATTTTCTTATTCATCTTTGTAAAATTTTCTCCTGGAAACCACTGAAAGATTATTGAAGTCATATCCACGTTAGGTGACTGAGGTGTAGCCTCTCCTAAAGGCTAGGAACCTGTATCTGGAGTCCCTTTAATGGCTGTAGGTTTTTGTCAGACCAAGGTACTTCTCTAAAAGTAGTTGACTGCTCAACCGCCCTTCCACCTTACTGGCAAAGCCATCACCTGTTATAGAAACTGGAAACTCTGTAACTTGCTTGCTTTTCTAGCCTTCGATGCAGGATGGTATGAGCATGTGACTCAGTCCTGACCAGTGGGAACTGAGGGAAATCTACTGGGGAGAGGACTTGTAGGAAAGATTTTCCTCCAGGTTACGAGAGAGACATTTGGGGATAAATCCTGTTCTTCCTTTTTACCATTGAATATGGCCATGAAAACATGTGATGATTGAAGCTCTGATGGCCGTTTTGCAATTGTGAGGGTAAATCAAGACAATAGCAGAGATATTGCCCCAGAATCCTGATATTGTTGTACCACTTATTTAACCATTCCCAGAACTTCCTACCTCTGGGCTTCTTATTATGTGACAAAATGGGGGAAAACCCTTCATACCTCTGTTATTTAAGTCATTTTTATTTGGTAGGCTTTTACTTGTAACCAAATGCATCCTAAGTGATATACAGAATATATCATTTGACCCACTGAACAAAAAGCACAGAATAATCATTGGATTTGCAGTTTGCTCTTCAATCTCATCCAGACCTCTAGTTCCTGCAGCCCTTCCTTTTTGTCTCACCCTGTCAGTCCCTCCTGGACTCATTTCCTTTGTCTAAACAGAACTCCAATTTCTCATCAGTTTCTCAATGAATTAGCACCCTTTCCTCTGCCAAGTCCCTCCTTGTGTTGGCCTTCATCACTCCTACACTGTCGATGTTGAGCAATACAACTAAGAAAAATTGCCTAACTATGCAATTGGAGCAACTACAGTTGTAAGGTTTCCAGACTCTTAACATCATTTAACTTCTCTTTTATGTGTTACTGGTTACCTCTCTTTCCCATTCTCCATAGCGTCTACTTCGGATCTTAGCTATTCTTCTCCAACCTATTTCCCAGTCCTGTCGCCCTCCTTTTATCAGATGATCTTGTTTCCTTCGAGAAAATGGAGACCAGGAGGTGTGAGACCATTTAACTTTCTACTCCCCACTTGCAAGTTTTGCTTTAATTTCTTTCCTTTCTGTTTTAGCGGGAGAAGGAATTCGTTTCCATCATCACAAACTCCTTTTCCAATCTCCTTCTATCTCTTTTACAGTCTTGCTATATCACATATCTTCTATCTCTCTCTCAAACTATAAATATGTTCAAATCTCCTATCCTCTCCATAAACAAAACCTAACTCAAAATGGATCATAGACCTAAATGTAAATCTAAAACCATAAATATTTTAGAAGAAAACATAGAACTTTGGATTAGGCAAAGATTTCTTAGGTAGGACACAAAAGTATGAACCATAAAAGTAAAAAATTAATAAATTTAGACATATCAAGAATTTAAAACTTCTGTGTTTCAAAAGATACTATTAAGAAAGTAGAAAGACAAACCATAGACTCAGAGAAAATGTTTGAAAAACATATATCTGTTAAGGATTTGAATCCAGAACATACTTTCCATACATCCATACTTTCCATACATCCATACTTTCACTGCTCAATAATAAGAAAGCAAACAACCCAATTTTTAAATTAGCAAAAGACCGCAAGAAAACTACAGGTGAATAAACCTGAAGAATATAGATGAAAAAATTCTCAACAAAACATTAGCAAACCAAACTCAAGAGCACATTTAAGGATGGTACACCACAATCAAATAGGATTTATCCCTGGGATGAATGAGGGTTCAACATATGCAAATCAATAAATGTGATACACAAAATTAATAGAATGAAATATAAAAATTGTATGATCACCTTAATAGTTGCAGAAAAAGCATTCAACAAAATACAACATCCTTTCATGATAAAAACTCAACAAATTGGGTATAGAATGAACATACCTCAACATAATAATGGTCATATATGATAAGCCCACAGCTAACATCATACTCAAAGGCAAAATGCTGAAAGCTTTTCCTCTAAAATCAGAAATAAGGCAGGGGTACCCATTCTCACCACTTCTATTCAACATAGTATTGGAAGTCCTAGCAAGAGTAATCAGATAAGGAAAAGATATAAAAGACATCCAAATCAGAAAGGAAGAAGTAAAATTGTCTTTGCAGTCAATGATGTCTATATCATCTTATATATAGAAAATCCTAAAAAAAAACCCACCAAACAACTGTTAGAACTGATCAGTGAATTCAGTAAAGTTGCAGGATACAAAATCAACATACAGAAATCAGTTGCATGTCTATACACTAACAATGAAATAGCTGAAAAAGAAATAAAGAAAACAACCCCATTTACAATAACATCAAAATAATAAAATACTTGGAAGTAAATTTAACTGAAGAGGTAAAAGATTTGTACACTAAAAACTATAAGACTTTGATGAAAGAAATCGAAGAAGACACAAGCAAATGGAAAGATAGCTTGTGTTCATGGATTGGAAGAATTAACATTGTTAAAATGTTATACTACTCAGGGGCCAGCCCAGTGGTACAGCAGTTAAGTGCGCACGTTCCATTTTAGCGGCCCGGGGTTTGCTGGTTCGGATCCTGGGTGTGGACATGGCACTGCTTGGCAAGCCATGCTGTGGTAGGCGTCCCACATATAAAGTAGAGGAAGATGGGCACGGATGTTAGCTCAGGGCAGGTCTTCCTCATAAAAAAGAGGAGGATTGGAAGCAGTTAGCTCAGTGCTAATCTTCCTTTAAAAAAAAAGGAAATTTTATACTACCCAAAGCAATCTATAGATTCAATGCAACCTTTATCATAGTTCCAATGACATTTTTTCACAGAAACAGAAAAAAATGCTAAAATTTATATGGAACCATAAAAGACCCCAAATAGTCAAAGCAATCATGAGAAAGAAGAACAAAGCTGGAGGCATCACACTTTCTGACTTCAAACTATATTACAAACCTATACTAATCAAAACAGTACTGACATAAAACAGACACTTCGACCAGTGGAACAGAATCAGGAGCCCAGAAACAAACCCATGCATATACAAGCAACTAATATTTGACAAGGGAGCCAAGAATATTTGATGGGGAAAGAATAGTCTATTCAATAAATGATGTTGGGAAAACTGGATAACCCTGTTCAAAAGAACAAAAATTGACCCCTTCCTCACACCACTCACAAAAATTAACTCAAAATAGATTAAAGATTTAAACATAAGACCCAAAACCATAAAACTACTAGAAGAAAACAAAGGGGAAAAAGCTCCTTGACACTCGTCTTGGCAACAATTTTTTGAATATGACACCAAAAGTACAAACAAAAGCAACAATTAAAAAATGGGATAATGTCAAGTTAAAAAGCTTCTGCACAGCCAAAGAAACAATCAAGAAAATGAAACCTATCAAATGGGAGAAGATATTTGCAAATCGTATATCTGATAGGGGTTAATATCCAAAATATATAAAAATCTCATGCAACTCAATAGCAAAAAAAGTAAGCAATCTGATTAAAAAATGGGCAGAGGAACCCAATAGACATTTTTCCAAAGAAGACATACAAATAGCCAATGGGTACATGAAAATGTGCTCAACATCACTAATCATCATGGAAATGCAAATCAAAACCACAGTGAGATATCATCTCATACCTGTTAGAATGGCTATTATCAAAAAGACAACAGACAACAAGCATTGGCAAGGATATGCAGGAAAGGGAACACTTGTGCACTGCTGGTGGGAATGTAAATTGGTGCAGTGACTATGGAAAACAGTATGGAGAGTCTTCAAAAAATTAAAAATAGAACTACCATAAAATCCCAGCAATCCCACTTCTGGGTATACATCCAAGGGAAATGAAATCAGGATCTTGAAGAGATACCTGCACTCCCATGTTCACTGCAGCATTATTCACACTAGCCAAGATATGGAAACAACCTAAGTGTTTGTCGAAAGATGAAAGAATAAAGAAAATGTGATATATATTATATATATATATTATATCAATGTTATTCACCCATGAGAAAGATGGAAATCTCGCCATTTGTGATAACATGGATGGACTTTGAGGGCATTATCAAAGGGTACAAACTTCCAGTTATAAGATGAATAAGTTTTGGGAATCTAATGTGCAGCATGGTGATTATAGTTAACGATATTGTATTATATTCCTGAAAGTAGCTAAGGGAGTAGTTTAAATATTATTACCACAAAAAAGAAATGGTAATTATGTGAGGTGATGGAGGTGTTAGCTAACACTATAGTGGTAATCATTTTGCAATGTATAAGTGTATCAAATCAACATGTTGTACACCTTAAACTTACACAATGTTATATGTCAATTATATCTCAATAAACCTGGAAAAAAATAAAATTAGCAAATGATTTGAACAGGCATTTCACCAAAGAAGAGGTGCAAATGACAACTAAACATATGTAAAGACGCTCAACATAATTAACAGAATGCAAACGTAATGGGAAATGTAAACTAGAACCAAAATGAGATATCAGTATGCATGTATCAGAATGGCTAAACTTTTGAAAACTGATAATACCAAGTGCTGGGGAAGATGCAAAACAACAGGAACTCTTATACATTGTTGGTATGCAAAATGGTATAGCTACTTAGAAAAAATTTGCCAGTTTCTTATGAAGGTAAACTTATACCCGGCAATCCTACTCCCAAGAATTTACTGAGAGAAATTAAAATGTATGTCCACACAAAGACTTGTATGCAAATGTTTGCACATTTTTATTTATAATTGCCAAAAACTGGAAGTAACCAAATATCTATCAACTGAGAAACAGATGAACAAATTGTGATATAGCTATACAATGGACTATCCTACTCACCAATAGAAAAGGATGAACTACTCATACATGCAATGACGTAGATGAATCTCGAAAACATTATACTAAATGAAATAAGCCAGACACAAAAGACTCCTGTTCAATTCCATTTACACGACATTCTGAAAAAGTCAAAGTTTATGGGGACAGAAATCAGATCAGTGGTTGTCAAGGACTGGGGATAGAGGAAGGGGACACAAGGGAAATTTTGGGGGTAATGGAAATACTCTATAATTTGTTGTGGTCGCTACGTGACTGTATATGTTTGTCAAAACTCATAGAGCTGTATGCCTAATGTAATAAACCTGGGGCAAAAGATCTCTTATCCTGAAAAAACACCCCTAACCACACATCCTACTCTCTTCATTTATTTATTTGCTTGAGTGGGAGATCTCTGAGGAAAGAGACTTTTTCTGTGTAGGGATTCAGCTAATATTTATTCTTTACTATGTACCAAGTGCATGTTAGTTGCTGGAGAACCAAGGCGAACAAGACTATTTGCCTCTGTCCTCAATATATAGCCTGAGGGTTGTTATAGCCTGATCTCATTCCTTTGTTCTTCTGGCAAGCTTTACGGAAGAGTCATCTGAACTTAATGCTCGTATTTAATCTTCTGTTTGGTCCTTGAGTTGCTGCAGTCCAGGTTGTCCCCTCCATTTAAATAAATTTCTCTTGTTAGGTAACCAAAGACTTCCTAATGGCCAAATTCAATGGAGCTCTTCGGTTCTTATTTCATTTGACCTTCTTATGATATTTGAACTATTCATTCCACACTCCCTTCAATCTCTTTCTTTCCTTGATTTTGGAGGCATCCTTCTGTTTTGATGTTTTATTTTTCACAGATTTATACACTGGCTGCTCTTCTACCCAGTAATTTTCAGTGTTCTTCAGGTCTCTAATCCTTAGCCCTTCTCTCTTCTTACACCAGCTTCTTCCTAGGAGGCTGCCCAAACTTTCTCAAGGAGTCAACTACTATGCATGTATCTAGCTAGAAATTTTGTTCATCTATAACAGAGACCCCTAAAATATTGGCTTAAATAAGATAGATGTCTGGACATAGGTAGTCCTGGGCTGGTGTGGAAGCTTCATGATGTCAACAGGGACCCAGGTTTCTATTTTTCTTCTCTGGCATCCTCTGTTTGAGGATTTTATTTGCAAGGTCCAAGGTGGTTTAATTTTGCTGCCAGACCTCCAGCTATCATGTTTGCATTATGGGCAGTAGGAAGGAGGAGGGAGGGAAATGAGTACCTGCCCCTCACTTCTGTGCTTTTAAGGAGAGTTCTTGGGGCCCACATGAGAATTTAGTCACAAAACCACAACTAGACTGGCATGTATAGTCCCTTTTTGTAGGTAGTAATGTGTCCAGTTAAAAATGGAGGTTCTGAAAATTGAGCATTGTGCAACTATCGTGGTAAAGATTGATCTGGACAAGAATCATTAGAAATGTTCAATCCAGGGAGGGAAGTTTGCCAAAGAGCAGAATATTTATACAGTCTTAAAGTATTTCCCCACAGATTGCTCATTGGTCACAATCGGGGAAATAGTAACTATATAATGGAGAAACTAGACAACATCCTGATGGGGTGATCGAGATTAATATAACCAACGAGGAGTAGGCGGACATCATGTGGCCTCCAGATGTGACCCTGTGAAGGACATGACATTGCTTATATGGTAATCCAACTGGAAATGCATAACCTGAGTCTAATCATAAGAAAACATCAGACAAACCAAAATTAAGGAACAGTCTATAAAAGAACTGAGCTGTACTCTAAAAAAAATGTCAATGTCATGAAAGATAATGAAAAGTTGATGAACTTTCCAGATTAAAGGAGACTAAAGAGACATAACAACCAAATGCAATATGTGATTCTGGACTGGATCCTATATTGGAAGAAAACAAAATGCTATAAAGGAAATTATTGGGACATTTGACTAACTTGGTAGAGATATTTCAGACAGAGAATGAACAAACTTGATGACTAAGTGTTTAATCTGTTTTCTTCTCTCTGTCCCCAGAGCCGCTGTCTTAGTTTAGGAGTTCAGCATTTCTCCCATCAGCCTATTTCTAGAACCTTCCAAGTGATATCACAAAGTCCATTGTCTTTCCCTTCCAATCTGTCCTCCATGTTTTCACCAGAGTGATTTTTTGAAGCACGAATCTCATTATGTCATGTTTCCTATCTTAGTCCATTTGGGTTGCTATAACAAAAATACCGTGAACTGAACAGCTCATAAACAACAAACATTCATTTCTCCCAGTTCTGGAGGCTGGGAAGTCCAAGATCATAGTGTCAGCAGATTTGGTGTCTGGTGAGAGGCCATTTCCTCACCGAGGTCTGCCTTTTCCTTGTAATCTCACATGGAAGAAGGGGCAAAGGAGCTTTCTTGGCCTCTTTTATAAGGGCAATAATCCCATCCATGAGGACTCAGACCACATGACCTAATCACCTCCCAAAGGCTCCACCTCCTAATACAATCATGTTTGGGGTTAGGATTTTAACATGTGAATTTGAAGATGGACACAAAGATTCAATCTATAGTGCTCCTAATTAGAAATTGTCTCTAGCTTGCTATTGCCTAGTTCTAGTCTGCCGGACGAGACCCTTCTCTACATGGATCCAGAGTTCCTTCTGGGTCATTTCCCGCCTGCACTCCCATCTCAAGTTGTTCCAGCTATTGATTGGTCCCTCCACCATCAATAGTCGTGACATATGCCCAGGATGACATAATGAGGACAAGACTGGGATAGAACAAGCCAGCAAGACGGGGAGTTATTTTAAAGCTTTTACCTAGTTTGAAATACAGGCTGGACTATCATGTGAAATGACTCCATTAAAATTTTTTAAAGGAATTAATTTTTCAGAGAAATAAATAAGTGTCTAGTGTTTGTGCCAACTCAAAGGAAAGGGCAAATGGAGATGGGTTTGTTGGCTGACTTCCATCCTAAAATTTCCTGTGAATCTATTAGATGCAGCCAGCTACAGATCTCATTATCTTAGTCAGAATTATTCTGTCAACAGTGCTTTTTCTCTGTCACAGCTGGTGCTGAGAGCCATATGTCATTAAAACTCCCTGTGCTCCCAAAGTTTAGAACCCTTGCTGAATGGAAAATAAATCATTGTTGTTGAATCAAGTGACTCATGGGATTCCCAAGAGAATTTTCCCTTATATTTTATAGTTACGTGGTGGAAACTCATGATTTTCCTTACCCATGTGGCTTTTCTCCCATTTCCCATCTGCTTACTCCCTATAATCTTTCCAAAACCTTACTCTATCAAGATTGATGTAATAAAATAAAAAAGATCGCTTACCTCACTTGCTCTCAGGAATAAGATAGCTTCACAGGAATTGCATTCAGTTATGAGTTGATACAATTCTTTTCCTTTGGACTTATAAAATAAGATTATGAGGAAACAAATACTTGTCTACAATTGGAGAGAGAAGATCCAGCTTTGTATATTAATATCTATTCCATAGATCCATATCTATACCCAAACTGACATTTTTAAGGCATCAGCTTTAACTATTGTCGACTATTCCCTTAAAAGTCAACGCTATATTAAATAATGAACAGTGAGAGAGAATTGAGAGTGTAATTGTGAATTGCCTGAGTAAAGATTATTCATTCTGCGCCATGTATTCTGTCAAGTGGAATTCTAATTTGTGACCAAACACCATGCTCGTTTCCATATCAGAGAGATGGTCTATAGAGCTTCTGACAGCTTTGTATTTGAGAGGGATGCCATATGTCCTTTTGTACCTAATCTGTGTACTTGGTATGGCTCTATTTCTGCTTTGCTCTGTGAATTACAAAATTCACTTACCTTGTATTCTTGGAGTAAGTGTAGTAATTCACTATTTGTGACAGCAGCAATTTCTAAGCTACAGATCCATTTAATGTAAGATATTACACTAAGACTATAAAATCATCCAAGATTTGCAGTTAGATTCCAGGAAATTGATGAAGGAAATCTGTGTCATCCTCTTATCTTCCCAGAGAATACTACTGGTTTATCAATGTCTACATAAGTTTTCAAAGAATTTCCAAAAATCTTATGTGTTAGATGCTCCAAAATACAATAGACTAGTGATCACTCTTCTTATAGGACAGATAATACCTGCTCTACCCACCTTACAGGCTTGTCAGAATCTTATGAAATAATCTACTGAAAAAAGTATCAAATGGTATTCTAATACTAAGTACTATTATTAAAAATAGCAATTTCTTAAGCTGCAGATAAAATGAGAGAAATATAAATCTTTGGAAACCATTTAATATTACTTTCTGATAACAAGTAAACAGATATTCTGTTCACAAACCAAGAAGAGTAAGTTCCAAAGCTGATCTCATTATTCACGGCCAAAGTGAATCAACTGAGCCTGGAAGCCTGTCTTGAGGAGAGCCGTCTGGGGCCTGGGCTTTAACCACCTGAATTGCTGCCCCCTTGTCTTATTGAAAATATCTAGGGGGTATCTTTTATTAAGGCTTATTTTATCCATTCTCAAAAATAGCAGTCAGTGGTTACAATAGACTCAGCGCTGGAGGACGAGGGGAGGGAGGGGTCCCATGTCCAGTATAGCGGTGCTGGTTGTTTAAGGCCTGCATCATTTCTGATTGCGCAGAGCCTGTCTCAGACATCCTATGAGGTAGATGTCATTATTATTATTATCATCCCTATTTTAAAATTAGGTAATTGGCAGGTTAAATAACATTCCCAAGGTCATATAGCTAATAAGTGCTAGAGCACATATTTGAACTCAGACAGTCTGTCTCCAATCTCCGTGCTCTTAACCTTGACACTATTGACAAGTAGCTGAGTGCAAGGGTCTGTGGAAAAGAGTCATGTCCAGGATGTGTAGGGGAATCAGACAAGTGGAGAGGGTACAAAGGGGAGATGGCAAAATCCCAGAGGTAACTCTGTCTGCCCTAGCCCTGGAAAAGGCCTGGATGGAATATCTGTAACTGAATATTATGCATTCAAGGAGCATTTGAACTCGCAGGGAACTTGAGAATATAGACTAATGCCTTCCTTTACAGACGAAGAAAATGTAGTAATGGAGAGATTGCGTAAGTTGCCTAGGGTCACACAACTCGTTCATTCACTTAATCATTCATTTAGTCAAGTACTGTGCTAAGTGCCAAAGAAATAAACATAGCAGGTCACCTTACCTGCCTTCAATAAAGTTATTTTTCAGTCATAAAACCATGTAGGGAAAGCCAAAATTATGAGACACCAAAAAATAGTATAAAGGAGATATGAGCAAAATGTATGAGGACCCAGAGACATTCCCTGGGGGCGTCCTTGAAGGCTTCCCAGAGGAGGTGGCATTTGAGCTGAGTCTTAAAACATGAGTAGGAGTTTGCCAGATGCAGAATGGGAAGAAGGTCATTCCAGGCAATCCAGCTGGTTGGTGGCTGAGTACAAACTAAAACCCCTGTATCCTAACTCAGTCCAGCACTCATCCTTCCACATTGCCAGGGAAAGAAATCCCTGGTCTTGGGAAGCATTCTTGACAGGACTGTTTCACATCACTGGAGAACACATGGCGGAAAATATACACAATTGGTGGTAACTGTGAAAATTTTAAATCCTTTCTACTCGCCTAATACATTAGGCGAGGGTTTCACATCTTTTACTACTGACTTAATGATAACTTGCAGCTGTATCTAAATTACAGGTGGAATATATTTTAATGTATCTATTTTTTTTCCTATTTTACAATCACAGAGATAATTTACTGTACAACTGTCTCAAATTACTCATGATTTTTTGCTTAAAGAATTCACAGGGAGAATGGTTTTATTATTATTTTTTTAAGCCTCATATATGATTGGTGAAAGTAACTACTATTTTTCAGTTCCAACCTCTGTTTCGCAAAGCATTTATTAAAACTTCTTTCTAAGAACAATAATATATTTTGTTTTCTGCTGGGATCATAATTCTCTTAAGAGCGTAAGACTGGCCAGAACTTCCAGGATTCAGTCTCCCTGGACTTGAATAGTGCAAAAACTTATGTAAAATCCATGGAATTTGTTATTTTTTAATTAAATAACATTTTTCTTCCATGTTGGTTTTTTTTTCACATTAAAATAGTAACTAAGTTGATTAGCTGTGCTCTGAGTATATGTGTTAAGGTTGTGCCTTGAACAAGGGTTCCTGGCAAAGGGGTGAATTGGGAGTAAAGTCCAGCCTGAGCCTTGTCGGGCTCAGGAAATGAAGACTTTTCCTGATTCACACATAAGTGCCAACTGGGCTAGTAGTCCTTTTGGTTATGCAAACATGGATTTGGTCTTATGTGGGAACTTAGAAAAACTTAGTATACCAATTCCAGTTCAACTTTAGGTTTTTAGAAGAAGGATTATCAGTCAGGGCTGCGTTCTAGTTACAGCATTAGATTAGCTTTGACCCCATGGTAGAGCCAGGACTTGAATCCAGACAGTCTGACTCCAGAACCCTTAACATCAGGGTGTGTTGACTCCCATTGTACAACTCTGCTTCCAGTCTAAATATATGAATCAAGTCACATGAAAGCTTTGGTGCTCTGAAGTTCCTGTGCTTGCTGCCTGCTAATGCTCCACCACCTGCACCCCCCACCAAATAAAGAATCCTTCTTCCCTGGCTATTTCTGGCAATTTGCTAAGGTAGGAGATGGGGGGACAACAGTGCTCACACACCTGCTTGTTGGCAGTGTCCAGCCTGTTCCTTCTTTTCTGTTCCTGTTCCCTTCACCAATGTTCACTGTCTGTGAAGGTGCTTGAAGAGACCTCATGATTGCACAGACAATGGTGTCCTTCCAAAGGGTGTTGTAATAAGCAGCAAATACTTGTAGAGCACTTTCTATGTTCCAGGCACTGTTCTAAGGGCTTGACACATATAATTCATTTGATCCTTTAAACAGCCCAGTGAGATAAATACTATATTATCCTTCCATTTTATAGATGAGGAAACTGAGACACAGAAAGTTTAAGTAACTTTCCCAAGGTCAAGTAGCAGATAATAATGAAGCTAGTCTGACTTCAGTGCCCATGAACTTAAGCACACTGCTGTACTGCTAATTTTCCAAGACTTCCAATAGTTGAACTTCTCCTAATGCTTCCAACAGTTGAGGTGAAAGAATGCCTCTGGGTTCTTTTCATGAGTGATATGAAGGGCCTGCTCCCAAGTGAAGCTACACATAGTCCTCTCAACTCCAGGGCACTGTCTGTGTTCAGATTCTCTCAAACCCTCGGTGCAAACAACTCCTTCGTTTTCTCGAGTAAATGCCTCCTAAGGAATATTCATGTCTCCATAAGCACAGGCAACAATTTACCTGCCCTTGTAGGTCAGTTTCGTAGATAGAAAAACTGAAAGCAAACATAAGTAAAGTCTGTAATGATGCAGCTGTCTATTGCATACAAATCATTTTATGCCTGTTTATTCATTTTTTCCCCAACAAATGTTTATCGTGCACCTGCTTGGGGCTCTGGTGATTTGGTGGTAATCAAACTGCCCAAATTCCTGCCTTCATGAAAGTCATATTCTTCAACAGAGCAGTTTAGCTCCTTGGAGTCATGCATCAACAATCTCCATGTTAGAAGAAGGTTTCTGTTCCACATTTGAATAACTAAATGGCCCCATGGCCATCTTCATGGGCCTGCAACTTCTGCAGTTCCACAGGGCCCCATGCTTAGAAGGGCTGCTTGTTTTAATGCTCTGCTGTCACCATTTTGGAATTCTTATGAATTTATGAACAATGGTCATGCATTTTCATTTTCCACTGGGCCCTACAAATTATGTAATCGATCCTGACTGGCCTTTTGTGTCTCCTTGCTTATAAGACTGAAAACTGCTTGCAGTCTTGAAATGGTTGTTTTTCCACCCACACTTCAGTGATCTCTTGGCCAAGTCTCCATCAAAAATCAAACTCAAGGTCCCAAGTTGATGGCCACAGGGTTACTTCCTCCTTCCTCATCTTGCTTCAGGAAACAGTGTGTTTTTATTGTGCATCAACTGGTTCCTGTAACTCTGACAAGAAACACCAGTTGAGGACATGAACTTGCACTGGTCATTGACTAATAATAAAATAAGGTCAAACTCAAGGAATAGCACCTCACTCCAGACTGTTGGCTTGATCTCTTTTGGCATACGTTGTCTCCCTATTTGCAGTCCATTTACTCTTTCTTCCTCTTATTTCTTAGATAGTGATGGGAACAGCAAGCTTTTTGTCCTTTAGATACCACACGGGACTGAAGGGGTGTGGCAGAACTGGAAATAGGAATACCCATGACCCTGCTTTTGGCCAGACTTTGATATAGGCATCTGGACTCTGGATTCTTCCATGACCTTTATATCTCCTCAGTCTCCCTGACCCATTTGCTCTTTTTCTTTTCTTAAAACTTGCCCTGTGGAAAGTGGAAAAGAGATAGCATCAAGTAACTTTTATCAAAATGCAAATGACCGATAAGAATGTATACCTCTTCTCATGATATTTCAATTTTAATTTAGTGCAAAACCCATTTGATTATGTTCAAGGGTGAAAACCTGCTGGTATAATTCTAAGCAAGTGAATAGGGGCTGGAGGCTGTGTGAAGAGGATTGGGGAGGAGATGAGAGAGGAAGAGAGAAGAAATCTTCCAACTGTTCCTGACTCTTTCAGGACCACTCCTGGGTCGAATAAAATGGAATTGCTCTGCCCTCTTGAATGTGGAAGCTATAGGCCCAGTAGAAAAGGTAAACTGAAAACTAGGTCATAGGCCTCAAAGCCCAAAGAAATAAGTAAATGTTTCAAATGGGAACTGGGGCATAAACATCTTTGTGAATTGGTGTGGAAGGAGATTGGTCCTGTTGGTGCCCCACTTAGCAGTCTTGTGATTGTCTGTTCTGACTCAGACTGTTCTTGAAGTGGGAGCAGTTCTATCCACAGGCCTTTCTTTCTCCTGCCTGTCTGTCTTCCCTTCCTATGAGCCCCTTTGTTGCTGGTTGATAAATTATGTTTCAAGGTTGCTGTTGGTCTTTTGGCAGCTACGCCTGCAATTTGTAATAAAAAACTAACACAAAGGTGTTGACTATGATGGACCAATAGTCCAAGAGTATATATCACAGAAAGACAGGCATCTCCCAGAGTCAGCTCCTGGGAGCAAATGAATTGGAGTATCATGACATTTTTTGCTGTGATTTTGTTGTGTAAATTTAGTCAAAACGCAACTGTAATGAGAGACTCTAAAAGAGAGGGGGTAAGTGTTATGGGGCTGAAATTGTTCATTGATCATGAGAAGATCCTCTTGGGGAACAGAGGATGCCACTGAAAGAAGAGAAGGGAGCAGTAGATGGCAGAGTTTTGGGGTTGATTTCGGGGCACCAAACTTCCCCCTTCAAGACAAGTGAGGGGTGCACAGGACCAAATATCATGGCTGTGAAAAGCCTCATCCCATTTCAGGCAAGTGATATGGACTTCCCATAAAGAATGGCATCCTGAGGGATAAGTGTCAGGGATGGGGTGCCAGGGATAAGGGACACGGAGACAGGATTATGTCATCTATTGGACACATTATTTAGTAATAAAAAGAGGCTAGAAGTCATATGATTTACCTTTTAGGGTTATAAAATAGAGGCAACCATTAAAACATGAGACAAAAAGACAGATTCAAAATCATTGTCTCAAAACCTCATGTACTCGTTTTTTTTTTTTTTTTTTTTTTTGAGGAAGATTAGCCCTGAGTTAACATCCACCGCCAATCCTCCTCTTTTTGCTGAGGAAGACTGGCCTTGAGCTAACATCTGCACCCATCTTCCTCTACTTTGCATGTGGGACGCCTGCCTCAGCATGGCTTGATAAGCGGTGCAGATGTCTGTGCCTGGGATCCAAACTGGCGAACTGGACCACGGAAGCGGAGCCCACAAACTCAACTGCTATGCCACCAGGTCAGCCCCAAAACCTCTTTGGGGCCACTCTAGGTTCTAGTTCCTGTGTGGAACTACAGGCATGCTCATTCTCACTGGGGCAGAAGGCAGAAGTGACACCTGTAGGGTTTCCAGCAATGCAGCAGAGCAAATGAGCAGGTTGTGCATGGCAGAAAAAAAGAAATGTTTCACTGGAGTTGACGTGTTCACTAGGCAGGGACATTAGGGTGAGTGGGGTAGAGTAAGGAGCCGGGCATGAATTGTAGGGGAGGTACCAGGTCCCTAAACACCTGGGACTGAAACAAACTCTATCTTTAAGACCTGATGTCTAAAGCCTCACTTTGAGGCAGGGCTTAATTTGGATTGGGCAGAAGTTTACAAAGTTGGAAAACCTGTGCCATTAATATTTTGGGGGAAACTCATGTTATCCCAAATCTGTTGATCTGAGAAACATTATATAATCTTTTACTGTATGTTTTTACTACCAAATGAGAATAATAAACTCAAACCTTCCTCCTAACACAATGCATAAAAAATGCTTAGGAGGAATTTGTTCCTTAGAAAAAATTTTCATAAATTTAAAAGCTAGTGCGTAATTAGACCACAAGTCAAAACTTGTACTCCTTCCTTTTGTCAATAAGGAAAACCCACAAGGAATGCAAGATAGACGCAGACCTATTACTATAGCTCTCCATGAAGTAACTGGAGTTAGACAAGGTATTTTGAAAGAACTACCAAATTGAGTGATTAACTACATATGGGGGATAAGGGGGAGAGAAAGCAGAAAGAAGAGCCAGTTTAGGGGAGAAATGATAAGTTCTGTTTAAGACATGACATGGTCAAGCTGATGGCAGGCCATACACCTGGGAGAATCCAGCAGATAGGGAGGGAGATCAGGACTGAAGCTATAAATAAGGGTCATTTGCTTAGAAAGTGGTCACTGAAGTCATGAGGGTGGATGAGTCCATGTGGGGAGAGTGGGGAGTCAAAGAGGAGAATGGTCAGAACATTGGAGACTGCTGCAATTAGGAGGTGGAAGGAGAAATAACTGTAGACAGAGTATTGAGAAAGGTGGGTCTGAGAAGTGAAAGAAAAACCGTATTGCTACTATGTCTCTGAAGAGGAGAAAGAAAACTTGATTGATAGCATCAAGTGACTGGTAGACAGGTGAGGGAAAAAGTTCTAAGACTTGGCAATTGAAGTTCGTAGATGACCTTTAAGGGTACGGCTTCATCAGATTTCTGAGAACGAAAGCCAGATTGCAGCGGGTTGAGGCACAACTGATTGTGAAGAAAGTCAGTGGTAGTTTTCTGCTGCGAAGTTTAATTTTAAATTCTTGTGCCAAAAGGCAAAGATTAAAGATCTGAGTCATCAGTGTGGAATTAGGTTTAGAAGGTGCTGTGGGGCCTTTTGAAAGGTAATAGGTGAACCATAGAAAAGCAGAAGAGGTTTGTCAATATTTTTTGTAAGTCTTTGTAGTTTTCAAAACACTTTCTTTTACATTCCCTTATTTCATCCTCCCAAGAAGCTTCTGAAGGCAGGTACCAGCATTTCCATCTTACATATGAGGACATTAAATATCCAAGACATTGTGGCTTGCCCAAGGTGTCACAGCTGATTTGTGGCAGCACTGGGACTCAAATCCTGTCTCTTTGCCTGCTGTGTTCTAAGACATCATTTCAATTCAAAGTTAATGAGCAGTCTTTTAGGCAAAGCTCTAGGATTCTGTGTCTCAGCGTTCCTGTTTTTGGCCAAAGTTGATGGGATATGTGGTTACTTGTTGGGGATAGATATTGCATCTTTGTTTTGGTGAGGAGCATGCGGGAGGGAGGAGGATGGGTTAAAAGTCAGCTCGATTAGTGTGGCTCAGAAATGAGAGACAAAGTGCATTTACCCTCTTACTGTGAAGGGTAGCTAGAATAACTCCTTTTGGCAGCATCAGTCTCTCGGTAGGTTAACTAGAATTTATTGAGTACCAATTGTATGCCAGAGTCCAGAGTGCTTAAGGGTAAAGAGATCAGGCAAGTCCCCTTCAAGTAACAGAATAGAGAATGAGACAGAACTTTTACATAAATATACACAATCACTAGGATAATTGCAAAATTGCTTAGAAGAAATAGCCATTTAAAGGTTGTTTTGATAGTGTTTGGCATATAGTTTTTGTTCTAAATGAGTGACTGTTAGTTGAATAAAATTATCAAATGAATGAATAAAACATGGTTGGTGAAATTTCCTGAAATTAAGTGAGTTCAATGGAGAGTTAGGCATAGAATGTGTCTGTGCATCTATGTTGGGGATGGTGATGGAGAGGTGGGGTTCAGTAGAAAGAGGATGATTTTTCCAGGGATTTGGGCAGCTTGGCCCAAGGCTCAGAGGTGGTGTAGTGTAGAACAATGTAGGAAGGCATCAGAAAGGCAGTTTGGTAGAGATGAACCTGGGCTTTTGGATAAGTGAGATATGGAAGAGAGCAATGAAACATCAGTCACTAGCTAGTTGCCGCATTTTCTTCTTTTCCACGTCTTTGAGAGAAGCTCACAGGCACACACCTTGTTCAAGGCTGAGACTGTGAGTACTGTTGTTTGCAGCGGGGAGTCTAATTCAGGCACACCTCCAGCCAATTAGCCTGGCTCTTCTGATGCAGTTTTTACTCTACTTCCCTGTCCTAGTGTCCTACAAAAACCTCAGCACAGGGTGAGAGAGAGGAGAATATGTCCTTGTATGTCGGAAAGTTTTAGAGAAAACAGCACCATCATTTTCTAAAAAGATGGTACTTTGTACAGCTAATAAGGCACAAAATATTAGGTTTGTGAATGTTAGCCAAGCAGTACCCTGGAGCTTAGGTTTAAAACAAAAGAGCAAAGAAATTTCAACTTTATTATAAAGCATGAACTGTCACCACCTTATCCTTTTGTGTCCTGTTTAACAGATATATGTTACCTTTTATTTTGTGAAGACAAAAAAAAAGTCTTTGAAATCTTCCCTAATCTCACTTATATACTTCAAATTTCTCCACCAGATTAGCTTAATGGAAATAGTAACAAAAGAAAAAGGTACATTTTTTTTTTTTTTTTTTTTAAAGATTTTATTTTTTCCTTTTTCTCCCCAAAGCCCCCCGGTACATAGTTGTGTATTCTTCGTTGTGGGTTCTTCTAGTTGTGGCATGTGGGACGCTGCCTCAGCGTGGTCTGATGAGCAGTGCCATGTCCGCGCCCAGGATTCGAACCAACGAAACACTGGGCCGCCTGCAGCGGAGCGCGCGAACTTAACCACTCGGCCACGGGGCCAGCCCCGAAAAAGGTACATTTTTAAAAACATGACATAGGAATTTTAATGGCAGTTATACATCAAAGTGGATATTGAAGATATTTATATTTTATCTTGATGTCAAATCACTTTGTTTATACTACTAAAGGGAATGTTTATGAGATATACAATACATGGTCCTCTCATTGCATCGTTTTTCATGTTGATAACATTTTAAAAGGGCGTGAAACAGAGTAACAAATGTCTATTAGACTTAGGCAGGAAGTGGTTTTAGTCTATGATGACTTGCTCTATTTTATAACCTCCCATATTTTGTCAAACCAGGCTTTGACTGTAGGCTGCTTCTTTTTGATTATATTGTTTAGTTATGCCAAAATATACAGCTATTGAGAGTGAAATATTAAGTTCCTTTTGCACCATAGTTCCACCTAGACTATCTATTGGTGTTTGACTTGGGTTTGCAAATAATCGTATTCTAGTAATGGACTCCATATATTGAAGAAAGCAGTATAGTGTAGTGTAGTGGTTAAGAGAAGGAGTAGTGAATTGGTTAAGAACTATGGGCTCTGTTATAGCCAAAGTTAGATGGCCTGAGTTCAGATCCTAATTCTGCCACTTAGTGTTGTGTGATCTTGGGCAAGTCAGTTTCTTTATCTGTGGGGATAAAAGTACTACCATATAGGGTTATTGTAAGCATCAAATGAGTTAATACATATAGGATATTTAGAAAAAATCTGGTCCTTAATAAGCACTCAATAAATATAAACTATTATTGAAGGGCTTCGTTTTACTTAATTGTGGCAGATCCACCATTTATGATTCTCTGAACTATTTTTTTTGTAACATCTTTATTGAGATATAATTCAATACCATAATTCACAGACCATAAAATTCACCCTTTTTTCTTGTTTCATGATGTATCTGCAGGAAACTCTATTCATCATTGTCTTTACATATGTGGACAGCTTTAAGCATAAGCTTTGCCTTCAGGGGAGGAGGGAATAATCTCAGCAGTGAAGAAGCTTCCCCTGTTGGCTAAGAAAAGGATAATGCTTTGCTAATTTTAATATGCTTTGTAAGAAGTTTTGTCCCCTGGTTTTATGTTATGGGTATTTTACATTTCAAAATTTACTATTTGGGTTCAATGGATACTATGGTTATATTGTATATAATTGGTACTGTTGCTGGGAGGATTCAATGGAAATTAAGAAGTGTGAAAATTTTCCTGAATTATTAAAAAATAAGTAGCCAGTTAAAAATAGAAATGCCATATGACCCAGCCATCCCACTACTGGGTATCTATCCAAAGAGCTTGAAATCAGCAATTCCAAAAGTCCCATGCACCCCTATGTTCCTTGCAGCATTATTTACAATAGCCAAGACGTGGAAGCAACCTAAGTGCCCATCAACTGATGATTGGATAAAGAAGATATGGCATATATATATATATATATATACGATGGAATACTACTCAGCCATAAAAAAGGATAAAATCGTCCCATTCGCAGCAATGTGGATGGACCTTGAGGGTATTATGTTAAGTGAAATAAGCCAGATAGAGAAAGACAATCTCTGTATGACTCCACTCATATGTGGAAGTTAAACATGTGGACAAAGAGAACAGATTGGTGGTTACCAGGGGAAAGGTGGGGGTGGGGGGAGGGCACAAAGGGTGAAGTGGTGCACCTACAACATGACTAACAATAATGTACAACTGAAATTTCACAAGGTTGTAAACTATCATAATCTTAATAAAAAGTAAAAGAAAAACTAGCCAGTTTATAAAATAAGCTGATTTTTTTTTCATTAAATTTCTTGCCTCTAAGTTAGGGATTATCCTACAGAAAGACTTACCTTTCCATGGGCATGTAAACCGTCCCCTGAGCATTTGAAACATTTAAACTTGAGACATTTGCCTTATACATTTGGTGGACTTGATAATCAATATTTCAAATGCCAATTGTCTTTTTGATGGGTCAGAAGAAAATGGGGATACTGTCTTTAAGTACTTAATTTGTGTGGTGGGCAGAATAATGCCTCCTCAAATACGTCCACATGCTAATCCCTGGGACCATTGAACACGGTACAGTACCTGGCAAAGGGGACTTAAGACTGCAGATGGAATTAAGGTTGCTAATCAGCCAACCATAACAGAGAGAAATTATCCTGGATTCTCCATGTGGGCCCAATGTAATCACAAGAGTCCTTAAATGTGAAAGAAGGAAGCAGAAAAGGAGACAGAATCAGAGAGTGATGTGATATGAGAAAGGCTGGACCTGCTGTTTCTGGCTTTGAAGATAGAGGAAGGGGACCAGAACACAAGAGAGTGGGCAGCCTCTGGAAACTGGACAAGGCAAGGAAACGGATTCTCCCCCAGAGCGTCCAGAAGGAAATGTGGCCCTGCCAAGACCTTGATTTTAGCCCACTGTGATCCATTTTGGACTGCTGACCTCCAGAACTGTAAACAACACATTTGTATTATTTAAGCTACAAAGTTTGTGGGTAACTAGTTTACACAGAAAACTAATACAATTTATAAATGTTCAAACTATCATACTGAGTAGTCCAGTTTTTCACACTAGATACTGTTTTAGCCATTTGAATGTGAAGAAAAGAATTGGTTTTCCATATCTTTCGAGGCTCATGACTCTATATTCTGTCCCAGGATCACAGCTGGCAATCCTTTTGATATTTGTTTCTCCATGTGTCTAAATCCAGTCAGTTCAGAGCCTTTTTTCCAGCATCTAATGCCGGGGAAGTTTTTGTGTGTGTGTTGTGTTTTTGGAGGAAGATTGGCCCTGAGCAAACATCTGCTGCCAATCTTCCTCTTTTTGCTTGAAGAAGGTTGTCACTGGCTCATCTGTGCCATGGCTTGATGAGCAGCGTATAGGTCTGCACCCGGGATGCAAACCGGCGAACCCCGGGCTGCTGAAGCAGAGTGTACGAACTTAATTAACCTCTGCACCTCCGGGTCAGCCCCCAATGTGGTTTTTGACATTGGCAAATCTGTATTAGCCTCACAAAGATACTGAATGTTAAGTTCTTTTTGATTTATTTACCAAGCGTCACTTAGTTCATGATATTTATATTCTCCAGGGATGTTTCTTGGTCTCTTTTGGGAACATGGAGGACGTCATATCATGTATTGGTGAAGGAGAACCTCTCTTTGTTCTTTTTCTGGGCAAAGCTCCTTCCCCTACTGCCATTACTAATGCGTGCTCAGTCTCCTCATGGTTACTGACCCTGGCACCACTGTTTGGCTCAGGGGTGGGCAATAATCCAGCTCTTCCCTGGTACTTCTGAAGCTGGGCTCGAGAGCAAGTGTTTCAGTCTCTCAGGTGGTGGCAGTGAAATACCAGGGATAGGAGCAGAGAGGAGCTCACCTGAGAGACTAAAACTGAAGAGAGGAACAGGGAAAAGTGAGTGGGCAAGAGAGAGAAACCTCACAGAGTTTGAGCTTGTGGTGCCACTTATACTTGAGGTACAGCTGAATCACAGACCTTCCCAAGGTTTATCTATATGAGCAAATCAAGGTTTTGTTTTGTTTTTTGCCTAACCTATTTTGAGTTGGTTGGGTTTAGTCTGCAAGGAAAAGAATCCTGATCAGTATACTTGGCAGAGGAGTGATAGGTGTCTGTAAAACTCAAATTTGATTGATCTTGCTCTCACCACAGATTAGGGGTTTCTCTATCTGCTAAGAATGCCACCAAATAATTGAGAAGTCACTGTTATGCATTCCCTGGAAATTTTACAAAATCCTTTCACAAACTAATCTTATCCTGGCGTCTTGTGTTCGGTAATCCTCAAAGACTGTTGTAAATAACCGTATTTACTCAAAATTATCCATTAAAAAAATAAGGTTATAAGGATAAAATACTGGGAAATGCTGAATGCTATTTCTCGGAGAGCCAGAATATAGCTCCAAGAAGTCCTGCATTAAATAAAACTGATTGGATAGTTTACAAAAATAATTAATGGATTTTAAATGTATGAAAAAATGTTCAACTTCACTTATAAGTAAAACAAATTTAAACAATTCTATTTTAACCAATTAGATTGGCAAATACAAAAAATTAAGTTACTACAGTGTTTTGGGAAGGATATGAGGAAACAGGAATTTGCATGCATTGTTGAAAGCAATGTAAATTGCTATATCGTCTTTGGAGGACAACTGATAATATTTATGATAAAAATGCACACACACTTTGACCCGCCCATTCCACTTACAGAATGTATTTATATAGATATGCTTCTGCATGTGCGTGAGGATATTCATTTAAGGTTTTTTGTTCCTAGTAAAAGACTTGAAATAACAATCATATCGCACTAGTTTTATAAATTATGATCCATTCACATGGTGAAATAGTATGTGGCCATCATAAAAAATGAGATAGATCTAAATCGAGGTTTCTCAAAAGTCACACCATTTGGGCTAGATAATTCTCTGTTGTGGGAGGTTGTCCTGTGCCCTGTAGGATGTTTAGCAGTATCCCTGAACTCTACCCGCTATTTGCACTACCCTCCCAAGTTGTGACAATCAAAAATGTGTCTAGACATCACCCCCAGTTGAGAACTACTCATCTAAATGAACTGACATTTCCCCCAAGACACATTAAGTGAACAGAGGCAGAAGTGTGTTTAGTGTGCTACAACTTGTGTAAGCTATTTACCTATATCTGTCTTTATCTTGATTAAATAAGAAGCTTATAAATGTGTACAATGGCTCTGGAAGGTACACAAGAAACTGATAACAATTCTTGATTCTGTGAAGAACTGGAGGACAGAAGGTGAATTGAGAAGAAATCATAGTTTTCATTTTATGCTCTTTGCTACTGTTAGAATTTTTATCATATATATACATTACTTGTTTTTAAAGCCTAGAAACTGGTTTAGCTTTGTTTAACTCAACAGCTTCTAAATTATGTAATTCCATAATTTTTTTCCCCTGAATAACATCCAGAATGTACTTCGGGAAACATTTCCTTGGTTCACTTTCATTATATCATTTTTGAGGATCCAACAGTTTCCTTGTTTCAGTCTAGGAAGGTACTAGTCTAGGAAGGCTTTGACTGAGGAGTACAGAAAAGCCCATTTTACAAACTCGACTTGAGCAGAACCACTGTAATTGTACTCCGTTATGCAAAGGCTAAAAGTTTATTAGTCTTGCCTGCCTTCCAAAAAATTCTGCTGATGCAAACAAAGTTGTTCTTTTCATACGGCACTCACTTTTAGCTGGCCTAAAATTTTTTCCTTCCTTTGTTTCCTATAAACTTGGCTTCCCGTTGTTTTATGTTGATATTCCAGCATTTGTCTGTATCTTTGCTAAACTCTTCGCTATTTAAGATTGGTGATGGTGTTTTCTTATTAGAATAACCATTTTCTGAGGCTATAGTAAGTGTCTAGTACTGTAAAAGCCACTTTGCAAACACTGTCTCTGTTACTTACAACAATCTTGCAAAGGTGATATTATTGTTCCCATTTTACTGATGAGGAAGCCAAGGTTCCAAAAGTCACTTGCCCAAGGTTACTCGGCTTTGAAAGAATGGGATCAAGGGTTCAAACCTGCATCTGTTACCTTCCCCAAAGCCTGTGCTCTTTCTGCTAAATTCTGATTCCTTACTCTCTTCTGCTGTCTCAGGGCTTCTGTTTCCTCAATAATTGTTTTTCTGCTGCTTTAAATGCATCACAAGATTTTTTCAATTCCTGAGTCAGAGGTTGATAAAAACGCTGCTGATATATCCCATAGCAAAGCCGTGTTGTCAAGATGCAAGTCTTATCCCTTAGCATCTGCTATATTTTGAAACAAATTTGCAAGAAAACCCTGCATGGTCTGAACCTATTATTATTTTATCCTCAGCTAAAGAGAGATAATTGCCCAAACTGAGAAGTTAAAATGCAGTTTAGACTTGACAATGTTGCACGTCCAAAGGAATAAAATGTGTAATTCCTCATATTTGAACTTTAAATATTCCAGCTGTCCAAGATACATTTGAGTGTCTGCAGTTATTTGCAAACTGAATTGTCTTTGTTCCCCAGGAGAGGGAGGATTTGTTCGTCTCTGCATTAACTAATCTCAATCAAATATTCATTGTCTACCCAAATTTGTGTAACTTTTCAAACGGCTGAGTTACAAATGCCTTTTGTTTAGTGATGGAGGACATCAAGTGAGCCTAACGTTAAGTTTCCTCATCCAGTTACATTTAAGAAGATACACAGTCTATTAGGCTTTTGTTTAAGGCCAGGGACATAAAACAAGAATTTTTCAGCAATTAGTTTGGCAGAATTTCTTGTTTTTGAGATCCCTGAAGCAATCAGTTAAAAAATCAGTAATGGTTAATGAGATCATTTTCACTGTGTTTCTTGTGACTCTACTGTATCAGGCCGTTCCTTTAGCAATTTTCAGCTATTTTAGTCCTCTTTCAAGATTGCACACATTAGTGTTTCCTGAAGTATCTTCTTAAGGAAGCTAGTCCCAAGAGGTGTTCTGCAATAAAAGAGTTTCATGACCAAATAAATTTGGGAAATGCTGCATTCTATAGCTCCTTTTTGGATAGTTGCAATGTGCATAAGCGAAATAAAGGTTCTGAGAGGTCTTGTAGTAAAGAAACGTATTTAATTTGTTTGTTAATCTAATTTTTCTGAAATTTGTTTAACCAAAGACCTCTCTCTCTCTCTTTTTAAATAACACCTATTAAATCTCACAGCAAATTTTCCTCTGGAAAACACTGACTTAGGCTATTGCAAAGTCAAGGGGACAGTTTCCTCCCTTAGCCCTTCCTGCAGTAGGACCATCGGGAAGTTTGGGGGATGCAAACTCACCAGAACTCCAGGCTTCTAGTGAGACCCGTGGCACAGTGCCTGACGTGTGAATGTTCACTGAATGAATGACTCCTTCTTTTGAAAAATAAGCTTTATTGCTTAGATTAATTTTAAATTTATAGCAAAGTTGTGAAGCTAATACGTAGAGTACTGCACACAGTTTCCCCTGCATTAGCAACTTATATTAGTGAGGTGGATTTGTCACAATTAACCCATCAATATTAATACATTATTATTAACCAAGTGCATACCTTATTCAGATTTCTTTAGTTTTTACCTAATATCCTTTTTCTGTTCCAGGATCCCATCGAGGATATCATGTTACATTTAGCCGTTGTATCTCCTTAGGCTCCTTTTGGCTGTGACAGTTTCTCAAGCTAGCTTTGTTTTTCATGACCTTGATGAGTATTGATTAGAATGATTCTTTATCATTTTCCCCCTTTCCCTTTTGCTATCTAATTTGTGTCAATGAACCATTGGGGTACCCTTTACAGTTTTGCATTGTAGGGGAAGAAAACTTTCCCTTTCTTCCCTTCTAGGTTATTCAGCTGGTCTAAAAATTAAATCGAAATAAGATAGATTAACAGGAGAAAAAAATGTAATTTCATACACACAGGAGACCCAAAGACATGAGGCTCAAATAAGTGACCAAAGTAGGTAGATTTTATACCTTTTAGACAAAGAAACAATAAATTTATGAAGAATTGACAAGGCAAAGAAGTTTGGGCTTGGGGTAGTAAATTAGCGAGGAAGTAACGAGGTTTGTTTATATAGCCTTCTAGGCCTTGAGTTCCCTATCTCTGGTGATAAGGATGCCTTCTACCCTCCTAGTATAGGAAGGATGATTCACACGAGAGATTTATTTCCTGCTTTCAGGGGGACAAAGAAAGATCAGGGTGTCCTTCTTGCATCAGCTGTTTCTCAAATAACTTGAATTTTAAATGATCAATTTGCCAAAAGGACATATTTTGGGGTGGCATATTCTACTCCCCTTCAGCATAAACTTGTGAAGTAACTCCTTCAAATTGGGGAATGTAGGACACCTGAATAGGGACAGCCAGGAGTACAGATGAATGCTAAATGATCCAGAGTGTAGGCAGCATTGCAAGTGTTTTACTATTCTTTTTTGCTTGTACTACTTTGCTTTTCTTCTTTATCTTCTTTAGCAAGTGCCTTGGAGGTGAGTAAATGAGATTTTTCTGCTTTTTGCATCCCTCTGTGAGTCCTGTTTAGATGAAATCTCTCTTCTGTATCAAGTGCACACTCAGAAAAAACAAAGCCCAATGGGACTTGACTTTGGCAAACATTGTGCTCTTGTGGTCTCCATCTCTGGTCTTTGTCTTAAAATGGAAAAATACTTTGTTAGGATTATTCTGGTATTTTAACAATTCTTATGCCTATGCTCAGAAATCTTGCTATGATGTCCAGAGGCACCAAGGATTAAACCAGATCTTCTCTGGGATTACCATCACTGGGGCTTTTCTTTCTATCAATAAAGCAAGATTTATGCTTATCAAATAAATACACTAGCTTTTTAATTTTTGTTTTTAAAATAATGTCCTTGTCTTTCTCCTCCTAGAGCTTTCCTTGTTGATTATTATAGACTTTCAACTTTAAGATTTTAATGCTAAAATTTCTGCTGCTTTCTTTTTAAGGGACTCGGTGGCGTCTTTTAGATAGTTCTGACTCCTCAGCTCATTTGCTAGGACAGCCAAATTTTGCCAGGACTTTTGAATTCATCTCTGTCAACTGGTCAGTTCCTCAGCTGGGTAAATACCAAATTGTTTCAACAACAGTTGCTTGATTAACGATCTTCTCTAACCGGTGTTAATGCCTCTTGTTGCCGTCTTGTCAAAACTGTTAAGCTTTCTTGAAGAAGAGGTGATATGATTGCATCAATTGCAGAGAAAGCAGGGGAATTTACGAATTTCTGGTAAACTTTTCCCTTTCCTGGTTTTTTATGGATTTGCTTGTTTTGGACAAATTTATTTATGACTTTGCTTATCCTTCTGGCTGCCTCCCTCCATCTCTTCTTTTGCTCTTTCTTTCTCTTCCTCATCTTCTTCTACCTCTCCTGTCTCCTCTGTGCTGAGCTAAGGTGGGACTAAGTCAAAGAAAATCAAAGTGTGAGGAATGATATGCACTCTAAAGTTCTCAGGGAGTATTTGCCATTTGTTAATTCAAAAGAATTTCTGACCTGAGGCTATATTTGGGGATGGGGTGAGGAGAGAGGGGGGAAGGCATTCAGCTGGGTATTCATAAGTGAGGAATCTTCCGCTGTTATTTGTTTATACCAGGGATTGGCAAACTTTTTCGTAAGGGGCCAGATAGGAAATATTTTAGGCTTTACGGGCCTTGCAGTCTTTGTTGCAACTACTCAGCTCTGCCGTTGTAACAGGAGAGCAGCTGTAGAGAATATGTAAACAGATGAGGATGGCTGTATTCCAATAAAACTTTATTTATAGACACTGAGCTTGAATTTTATGTGATTTTCATTTGTCACAAAACAGTGCTCTTTACAAAAATTTTTTCAACTATTTAAAAAATGTAAAACCCATTGTTATTTCGTGGGCCATAAGAAAACAGAGGGAGTGATAAATTTGGCCTGTAGGTTCTAGTTTGTCAACCCCTGGCTTATGCCAAGATTCCAAGATCCTCTGTATATCAACCAACCAACCAAGCACCAAATAAACCTCATAGCAGGGTACAGGAGACAGCGGAAGGTGTCCTGTGATCCTGGTAGATAAGGGGGAAGGTGTTCCAGGCAGAAGGATCGAACTATGCCTGACGCCTTCTGCCTGCTAAAGCTAGAAGATAGGGTCAGCTGGGGCCACTGATGCAGTGACATCAGCACCTCACAGGCATTTTCATATTAAAGACAGCTCCCCTTTATAAAGCACTCACCATGTATCAGCCACTTTACTTGAAATTTCTGAGGTACTCTTCACTGTCCTATGCAGTGGGTGTGATTGTCTCTCTATAGCAGATACAGAGCTGTTGAACATCTTGCCAGAGTCACATAGTAGTAAGCAACAGAACCAGTATTTGAACCCTGGCCTGGCTGACTCACAGTCTCCTTCCTTCCCCAACTCCATGCTGCCTCTTCCAAGAAAGATTGCAGACAATGAAGGCAATTATTGTCCACATAACCTCATCCTGCTGGAGCTGCCCAAAAGCAAGCCTTACCATGCTAAGCTTTTAAAAATTGACCAGTACCTATAAGGATCAGCAAACCCTCTGAACTGCTGACTTCCTCCATCTGCCACTTTATGCAGGAGGCAAAGAGGTATAAAGGGAGAGAAACCTGCGCTTGACTCCTGGCTCAGTTGTTTACTGCCTGTGTGATTCACCTAATTCCCTGAGACCCAGTTCCCTTCCCTGAAAAATGGGGAATAAGAGTAACTGCCTAGCAGGCTTGTAAGAATTTAATGAAATGATAGATTTAAGCCACTGGCATAGTGCTTGTCACAAAGTAGGTACTCAACCGATGCTGATATACTTCAAGCAAGCATTGTTTGCTCATTCATTCTACAAGCATCTATTGAGTGGCTGCCATGTGCTGGGCACCATGTAAGCACTGGGATAAATAGATGAGACAAACATCTCCTGCCTCCAAGGAGCTGACAGTCCAGTAGACTAACAGGCATATAAGCCTGACAAAGTGCCACAGGAATATGTGGGGCCAGAGTGAGAGCAAAAAAGGAGGAGTGGATATTTCTAAGTGAATAGGTGAAGGGGCATAGACTAGGCTTCAGAAAGGAGGTAGCAGAGTTTATACCCAAGAACTCAAGCTGATCCTATGCAATTCCTGTGGTTTATCACTCACCAACATAAATCTTGGCTCATGGAAAAGATTTTAAAAAACCGCTTTTCCTAAAAGCATTTAAAAAAAATCTATGCAAATTTTGGAAAGCAAAACAGGAAGCCAAATTACAGGCAAGGGAAAACACTCCTTCCTTCTCAAGTCTCTCGTGTTTGGAAGTTTCCTGCCAGGATGTTGACCAGAGAGGAACAGGCTGACCCAGAGTCATTTGTTCCTCATGAGTGTCTCTAAAAAGAAGCTGATTTTTCACATTCTCTGTGGCCTTGGGAAACACCTCCTACAAAATAGAAATATCCAAAAGAGATTTGGGGAGAAACAATTCCTTCTGGGTCTAACCTGTCCATAGGTGACACTGGCATATTGTCTTCGAGTCTGCATAGAGTTTTTATACAAAGCACACTATAGTGTGAAGGGGCTTGGGCAGGCTACCTGAGTTTGAGGCCTGGCTCTACCATTTGATAATTATGTGACCTTGTGGCTATTGGGAGAGATAAAAGAGATGATACGTGTAAAGTGGTGACCATGGCACCTGGCCCAAGAAATATGAACACTTTATTATTCATTTTTGTCTCCCTTAGAATTCATCAATTACAGGCTATGAAGCTGAGCACAGTGTTCCACCTTCCCTATGTGGCTTTGCATCCCGATCACTCTGTCCTTCTCCTGGTTCAACATGCCATGTCCTCCCCAACTCAGTCTTTTCACAGATGTTCATTTGCCATGACCAGCTCTCACCTCCTGCTTTGTCTGTCTGACTTCTACTCATCCTTTGCATCGCACCCAAAACTGCTTGCTCAAGGAAGCCTCCCCTGACTTCCAAGCCTAGTTTAGGTGCCCTGGTCAAAGTTCCCCCAAGTCCAGGTGCTTTTCCATTGTGACATTGTCACACTTGTAGTTACTTGTTCGTGTCCAATTTCAAACTAGAATGTAACCTATGAGAGAGCAGAGACCATGTGGGTCTCATTCACTGCTAGCTCCCAGCATCTAGCTTGGTACCTGGAGGATAATGGCACTGTACAGATATCCGTTGACTGAAATGTAGGCAGGCAGATATTATTTCTCTCACAGATAAAGAAACCAAGAACCCAGAGAGTATAAGAGACAGACTCATGATCACACAGCCAGGGGTCTCAGGAGCCAGTACTTGAATCTTGACCTTCTTACTTGAAACACAGTGGTGCTTCCAGGAAAAGTCCCCAAAATCTTGGTTTAGAGTGCCTGGACTCTCATTCATTTAATCTACAAATGTACAGAAATATCAAAGACCAGCTACAATGCCACAGGAGTTTTGGGAACTGGGCCTTTCTTCAGGTGAAAACTCTCTTTTCAGTCCCAGGCAAGGTCTTTCCTCAGCCCTTCCATTCTAATTGATAAAACAAGTCCCAGGGATTTCTCTCGCTTGTTCTCCTTCCCATGGTCCCAGGGACCCCTCACTTTGATCCCCTCTCTTGGCCTAGACTGACTTTCAGAGTAGCATAGAGACTCTGCATCCCTCCCCTCAATTTCGCTCTCTACTGTTTCTGAGATAAGCGTACAATCTCCTTTTTAAGAGTTTTTACCACTCAGTGGAAATAGAGTCACACACACACACACAAAGACAAACACTCTCTCTGTTTCTGAGACAAGCGTACAATCTCCTTTTTAAGAGTTTTTACCACTCAGTGGAAATAGAGTCACACACACACACACAAAGACAAACACAAGAGAGGTAACAAAACTTCAAGAAATCCCAAAAGTCTCCAGTAGTAATTGTCCCCGACTTTCCCCCTTTCCTGTCGGTTCTCATTTGCGGGGACTGTCCTGGATGCCTCACTCCCACCCACATGCTTATGCAGTTGATGAGGGAAGTCCAAGAAGAGGGATCGGGCGTGGACTACCCAAGGCTAAGTTCACAGAAGGCGGCTTTGTAATGTAACTCGAAACCAGAAAGAAGAGAGACATTTTTAAAGTATAACAAAGTCCAAAGATTAGATTAACATGAGAGAGGACATATGGACCTAGTGGGTGCTAATGGCAGAAGATTAACCAGAAAGATGATACTTTTAGAGACAGTGACCAGTGGAGAAGGGACCACATGTGCAGACGGCCTAGCTAGAGAAATAGTAACATTGACTCCTTGGTGGACTTCCCCTTCCCCAGAGAAGAGCTACAGACACTTCCTCTAGTTCAAAGATACGGAGTCAAGCCTGAGAGGGGTGGGGGAGGGGAGGAATCAATACGACTTCTCACAGATTTCTATTTTCATAGCTTTCTTCCCATCCTCTCTTCCTAGATTTCCTTGGGATAGCTGGTATCCCCTACTCCATCACTCTTTTATTCCTGATGGTGGACCTTCTTTTATTTATCAGATTTTCATGCAAGATACCTGGGTAATCTTGTTAGGGAAAAAATAGGAGATGACCAATTGGTTCAAGTGCCCTAGACACAAGTTTCATTTTGTTTCAAAGCAACAAGAGAGTCCTTTCTCTCCCAAATCTCTCCTGCAGCATACGGCAAAAGTCAAATGAGGCCATTTGTGATACAAAATTGTTGGGGTAAGGAAACAGGAGTGAGGGAGAGACTTTCCTTCCGCTGACGGACATTCATCTGAATGTGTTTTGCCTGCTTGAATAGTAGGGTCACATGGTGTAGCCCACAACCCTGAAAAACACAACAATTCCTAGGAAATGTTCTATCCATGTGGACCAATGATTGGACGAGGGGTAAGTACTTCAAAGGAGAAGGGAAGCTATAAGCCCCTCCTATCTAGAGCAGGAACCATGTCTTAGTCTTCTTTACATCCCCACAGACTAGCACAGGACTTGGCATGAGACAGTCTGTCAATAAAGGTCTGTTGAACCGAACAAAACTTTGGAAATAAGGAGAGCTGACAGCACCGTGATATGATACAGGTTGAATGACTGCTGGGAACGGTCTTTAAGAACTGTCTAAATAGAAGAGAAGGAAGAATAGATTAGGGAGCTGACTGGAGGTGTGTGTTCCCAAAACGGGAAAGTGAGTTTTGGGAAATTTATATGAGCAGGAAACTAGAGGAGGATCACCACTTCGAATACTCAAGGCCTTATGGAGTGTAGTCTGGCCTGAATGTTTGGGCATGACCCACAGACCCATGTAGTAGAACTTTATTCCTCAGTGACGAAATAGATGAGGCAAAGGACTGTCAGTTGGGTTGGGCAGAAGAATGGAATTAAGAAGTAAATCTGGTATCAGCTATAAAATTTGAACTGTAAAAAGCTCTATCAAAGTAGTTTAAGTAATGAGACTATGTACTTATGGGGATGCTCACTCACTGAGTATGTTTTAATCAGACAAGACACCATCAAAGAAAGGTACCAGGGAGAGTAGAGGGAGAAAGATGTGTTAGAAAACAGTGTGGTTTTTGGAAAATGAATTATTCTACTTGGCAGTACCCATGGGAAGTCTACTGGCTACAGACCCTTTTGTTGGGGGTACTGTCCTGGGTGGCATTCCCAACCTCATGTTTCCTGGGGATACTTGGCAATCTTGAAATCAGAAAATGAACAGATCTTAATCTATTTTAATTCCAATTTGGAAAGTAGTAAGATGTATTCACACAAAAACCAAACAAGAACAGATCTTGATTGCCTATAAAAACATTATTTGTCTTGGAGTGTTGACCTCATAGCATCATACTTGTTGGACTCATAGCAGTTCTTGATTTAAACATATCCATGTAGATATCTAAAAGCCCTGCCTACATTACAATCAAGCCTTTAAAAAGGATTTGGCACCTGGAGCTATTTGGTCCTGGACCATTTTTTCATTAATGGAGGCTAAAGAAAGACTGTATTATTTCTTCTCTTTGGTTAGTGCACATCTGGGAACTCTTGGAAGAGTTGGGAATGATCCCTGAAGAATGATGCTTGGGCAACTGAGCAAAAGAAAGCTGAGAGCATCAGAATGAGTGGCAGGTTCTGGAAGTGGAAAAGAAAAAAACAACGTTTGGGAAAAGAAAATGTGGAAAATGTCAAGGAAGAGGTACTTGACTTCATTCATTCATCACTTCAACAAGTATTTTAAATAATTCAGTAAGTGTGGCACTGAGCTAAGAACTATTAGAGGTGGGGTGGAGAGATGATGGGGAAGGAAATAGAAAATAAGTTTAAAACATAGTCCCTCATCAAGGGGCTACAATTTAATAAAAGACGACAATTAAATAAGACAAGACAGTATCTTATTATCTTCACCACAGCAAAGGGCTCTGCTTCAGGAGAAGTAGAACAGATGAGAGAGACTGAGCAGTAAAATCTAAAGCAAACCAATCAGCAATGAATCATATTGGTTTCTTTCTATGCCAAGAAGCCTTGACCATTCAATTCCACAAATAGCTATTAAGCATCCATCCTAAGCAAGAATTATGCAAAGGGCGGCAGAGATGACATAGATGAATAAACATAGTTTCTGTTTTCACAAAACTTGCTGGATGGGGATAAAATAAGGACAGAATAATTAAAGAGCACCACACAGTACAATTGTCAGGGGAGAGATACACAGTGCTACGGATATAGCATAGAGAGAGGGACCTCATTCTGCTGAGAGAAAGGAGGAAAATCTACATGGGAAAGGTGATATTTCAGATGAGTCTTGAAAGAGATGGAGAACTTTGACAGGCAGAGATGAAGATAGACAGTTCGGGAGAAAAGGGGCTGTCCAAGCCATGCAGAGGGAGTGGCGGAAGAGAAGACTAGAAAGGTAGGATGGATGCAGATTGCAAAGGCCTTACATACCAGGCTGAGGAAGCATAACAGGGTTAGAGGGAAACGGGAAGACACTGAAGAGTCTCAAACACAAGTTGCAAGGGATGGGAGGTGATATGATTCAGCCAGGACTTTAAGAGATCATTTATCAACTACATATGGGACAAATTATGGAGAAGACAGAATGAATGAGGGGAGAAGTTAAAAAAATATTTTTAATAGGGTGAGTGAGAGACAAGAGAACGGAATTTAATATTTTGAATTCCTGAGGATTAGTTGTGACTGTTAGTAACAGAAAACCCCCCAAACAAAGGCTTACACAAAATACGAGATTATTTCTGTCTTGTGTGAAGGTCCAGTTGGGCAGCTGGTGTGACAACTCTGCAAAGTCCTCAAGGGTCCTTTGGCTCCCACTCTGCCATCCCTAGGGGTGGCTTGCCTCCTCATGGCCCAGGATGGCTGCATCTGGGGCCCAGCAGCATGATGGAGGGAGGGTTGAAGAAAAGAGAGGGCAAAGAGCAGACACTGGGTGAGTTTTAATGAAAATTCCCAGAAGCTTCCACATAATACTTCTACCCCCATCTCATTAGTCAGAACTTAGCAACAGGGCCACATCTAGCAAGGTAAGCTAGGAAGTAAGGTGTGTTGTCTGGATATCTATATTCCCAGCTGAAAAACCAGGGATTCTGTTACTGAGGGAGATAAAAAGAATGGATATAGAGGATTCACTGGCTTTCTCTGCCACAATCTCATAAAAATTAAAAAAGCAAGGCCACGAGGTTATAATTTCATAGTAGCCCAAAATTATTCTCCAGATCTTAGCGAAAAGAATTTATAAAATGAAGATTCTATCCTAGAATCTTATCTTAAATCTGATTACCTTATAGCTCGTAATTATTCTCCAGATCTTAGTGAAAAGAATTTATAAAATGAAGATTCTATCCTAGAATCTTATCTTAAAGCTGATTACCCTTTGAGACAAATAACTACCTCACCTTCAGATAACACTGGGTTTGACTCAGTGGTCAAGGCTATCTAAAGCCTTGAGAGCATTGGTTTGTCCAGGTCTTCAGGACCCTGCCTTAACAACCCTCTCTCAGAGTTGTTTTGAAAAAGAAAATAAATCCATTATCATCATTACATTGTTAAATTCAATGAATTGTAAACCAACAATGTGAGCCTTGTGAAAATTCTGTCCTCACGCAACAGAAGTATAGCTTTACAGTAATTTCCACACTCTATTCCTTTGGCTCTGCGCTCCAGCGACCAACTGTCTTGGTTCACTTCCCATCATAACCCATCCAAATGCATCTCTTTCCCTCCGCTGTCTGCCCTGCCCACCACTGCCTGAAGAATCTTCTGAGGGCATTGCTGGCAACGTGAAACAGTGTTCAACATGTAACTCATAGGTCTCCAGTGCTCACTCCCTTAAAACAACTCCTTCACCTCGCCTCCCAGATCCACCAAAATCTTACTCACCCTACCAATTCAACCAGATTTTCCTCTGAGATATTGCTATTGCATCCTGGTGTTTTGGGGGAAATGTTAAAGGTGTTTTGTACTCTGTTCCTTCATTCTATGCCCTTTGCCTCTTGTTGCTATCACTAGGTGATCAGTGGTCTGATCACTTAAGTAGTATAATGGGCTCTGTGGTTTAAACAGAAGCAGTTTTCCAAAGGGAATGTTAAGAATCCCAGAGAAGTAATATAACCTATGTTTAAATGTATTAAAAATATATTTATATGGTAAGCATATATTCATTACTAACATGAGGAAATAGACCAATGTACTAACTAGAAGAATAGTTTTTAAAATTTACGTGTAAACAAATCATTCTTTCTTTTTTTTTTATTGTGGTAAGAAAACTTAATATGAGAGCTACCCTCCTAACAAATTTTTAAGTGTGTAATAAATACAGTATTGTTATCTATAGGCACAATGTTGTACAGCAGATCTCTAGAACTTATTCATCTTGTATAATTGAAATTTTACACCAGTTGAATAGCAACTCCCCTTTTCCTCCTCCTCTAGCCCCTGGCAACCACCATTCTACTCTCTGCTTCTACGAGTTTGACTATTTTAGATTCCTCATAAAAGTAGAATCATGGAGTATTTGTTTTTCCTATGACTGGTTTATTTCACTAAGCATAATGTCTTCAAGATTCATCCATGACGTTACATGTGACAGGATTTCTTTCTTTTTTAAGGTAGAATAATATTCCATTGTATGTATAACCATTATTTCTTTCTTAACTTTACTGGGATAAATCTCTCTTATATCAATCAATTTTCACCTGTTTAATCTAGGAAGTTTTCTGAATTTTACTGTCATATTATCACTACTTTTCCACTGCTGTTACTATCTATAAGCCATCCATCCATTCACGCATTTATTCATTCAACAAATACTTATCCAGTGCTGCTTATGGGTCCTAGAGATATAGAAGGAAAAAATTTCAGTTTTCATAGAGCTTACCTTCAGAGCAATGATTCTTAACCACAGACAACTTTGTTTCCAAGGGGGCATTTGGCAGTGTCCGGAGACATTTTTGGTTGTCACAACTTAGGGCAGCATTACCATCATCTAGAGGGAGGCCCAGGATGCTGTTAATGCAGCCCCATTTCTTGCCTCTTCCTTTTCCACACCCCATACCAACCTCCTGCAGTTTTGCACAGCACTATGGTCTCACCTTCACCCCTCAGAACCTCACGTATGCTGCTGCCTTGCTTCTTCACCTGGTTCACAGTTAAGGTGATGGTAATTAGTACCACAGATGTTAAGGCAGTAGGACACCAACTGTCTATTCCATCTGTTCTTAAAGAGCATGCAGTTCTCCCCAGGCCTTTCCTGTCTCTTCTCCTGCCCCTCAGCTGGTGGGGATGCTGATTATATTTAGTCTCTGTTCTGCTGTATATCTCAACGGCAAATGGTCAAACATTTCCATTATGGCAGTAGCCACTTCCCAAAGGACTTTCTCTTGTCCTCTTATGTGCTCCCAGAGTTGCTCTGTCAACACAGGGCTCTGGTGCCCATCTTGAATCCTGGTTAGACCCATTTCCTGGGGCTAGGATTTGCCCTTGCTCTTTCTTGTCGTGTTCTGGACAGAATTCTTAGAATGGCTCAGCTTCTGCCTGTCAATCCCACTGGCTCCCCCTGTCTGCTCCTCTGTGAGGAAGTGGGCTTCTAAGGCAAGGCTCTTCCCCTGGGGGGCCACAGTTTAGTCTTCAGTTCTCCAGAACTCTCAGCTTCTTTCCCACTCCTGCGCCCCTCAGCCTTCTAGAACCAGGATCAGCTGAACTGAACTCCCTTCTGTGAGCAAAATGCAACACAGAAGCTCGGGTCAGGTGGTGACCTGGGCAGAGTCATACCTGACTTCTCATTACAGTCAAAAGTCAATCGATAAGGCAACATTGCCTTTGAAAATTCCCTGAATCTTTAGGAGGCCTTAGGAGACTGAGACGAAATTAACTTCTTTTGTCATTACCAAGCTCAGGTAGTAGACTTTGTGAGAATTTAGTATGTATATAATATAGCAACCTGCTATACCTATTTTGATATCCAAATTATGATATTGTGATGTCTAAAGATTTTTTTTCTGAAAATATCATGGGCCAATGTCTAGCCTCATACCACACTTCGAAAGAAACTAATTTGTTTGTGTTGTTGGTCCTACTTTCTATTAAATGCCTACCACTCTGTTTCTTTCTTATTTCTTACTTCTATCAATTAAGTATTTAACTGTGAGAGATTTGTGAACAAAATGGAACTACTTATATCTGCTTTACTTAATTAATATTCAGTTTGTTAAAGTTGAGCATTTTATCTCAGTTTTTTTTGTCTTCAAATTTATCCTATAAATCTAGTTACTTGGTTTGTACATATAGTGATTTTTTATATAAAGTTGAAAACAATTGCTTTTTTGTTATTTAATTAGTGTTCAGTTGACTTACAGACTTAAAAGATTAAATTTTCTCAAACAATTGACCACATTTACACATGTAATTAAATTTCCTAAAATTTTTTCTACCACCCTTGCAAATGCAATCTGTTTGATTTTCTGAAACATTTCAAATGCCTGATGGGGAAACATTTAAAAACCCAGCAAGCAAATCTTGCTACATTGCAATTAACTCTTATAAATCTAATAAAACTAATGTATACATGTAGGAAATTGGTTTCTCTTAAATATTCAAACACTATTTACAAATATATTTGATTATTTTACAACTGTCAAATGAAAATCACAAATCGAGTACCACTTTACCATTTCAAAACAAAATTACAAGGCTAATTTGTTATTCTCTTAAACATTTCAAACTTCTTAAATAACAAACACAAACTGATCATCACAATGGTTATAGAACGTTACTCCTGACTTAACACAAAAGTAACACTATGAGTTTGACTGGCTGCACCATCTGCACACTTTCTCCACATCTTTTCTGTGGAAGCAAAGACCCTTCAACTAGCCGAGGGAGCAGGGAGGGCTTTCAGGCAGGCTGGAGTTATTTGAAACTGCAATACAGATTATCAGGAAGACATATAAAACCAGACATTTTTCCAGGATGATTCCTTCTGAGCAACAGATTAACACACTGAGCTGCTTTTTATAGTTGGATTGGTTTTGCCTGCTGTGTCACCAGAGGAGGAGTGGGCCTTGCATCTCCAGAGTGTCTTTCAAATCTCACCCTTATCCTATTTTTATCATAGCCTCTTTCACTTTTTAACACATGATTTGGGCAGATAGAGTTCTGCAGTCTCCCTTGGGGAGCAGCCTATCTTTTCACCAAGCGATTAGAGTTAATTGAATTTTCCATCCCTCTTCAGGTTATAAAGTCTCTGTGTCTTTTACTCCATCACCTGATTCACTGTGGCAGAGACTGGCTGGGTCTTCATCTAACCTGTTTCCTCCTCTTCCTTGACACAGAAGTAGACTTTATTTTGCAGCTTCCCTTGCAGTTAGGTGTGGCCATGTGGCTGACTTTTTTTTGTATGAGGAAGATGTGCACTGAGCAAACATCTGTGCTGTTCTTCTATTTTATGTGGGATGCTGTCACAGCATGGCTTGACAAGCAGTGCTAGGTCTGCACCGGGGATCCAAACCCGTCAACCCCAGGGCTGCCAAAGCCTAGTGCACAAACTTAACCACTATGCCACTGGGCCAGCCCCCCATGTGGCTGACTTTTAACCAGTGACATATGAGTGAGTTAGCCCATTAAACCCTTCCTCCCCCCTGCTCCCTCTGTGACCTTTCCTCTTCTGCAGGCTTGATGCAGAGCAGCAGGGCAATCTTGGAAGCTTCATGTTGAAGATGGTGGAGCCACAAGTTAGAAGGAGTCTGGGTTGGAGGAGAGCTATATGCTGATCAGGAACATCCATTTTAGACTTGATCTGAGTGAAAAATAAACATGTATTGTGATGTTAAAGCAATTATATATTTTTGAAATTGTTTGTTTTCTTAATTAAAATGCCCACTGATCTGTATTTATTGTCATTATGATGAAAATCCTTAAAGTTGGTGATAGCAATAAATAAAGCTTTGAAAATTCATATGATGCTAGTTAACACTGCATAGCCTGAGTCAATGCTGGAAAATATCAAGTGGAGGCATTGGGTGTATTACTGGCCAGTTGTTCTTTGCCGTTACATGAGAATATGACCCAATTAACCCATTCTCTTCAAATAGGAGCTAACACTCTGAGACTTATGCACCTTTTTAGATAACTTTTTAAAAATGCACCCAATAAAACAAAACTCAGCAGACCATTGACAATTAAGTCAGCTACAATATTCATGAGATAAAAATAACCCTATTGCTCAGCTATAAATATTCTTAGTTCTGTGATCAGACAGAAAAATTTCCCCAAGGGTCCTAATAAACAGGAAACTACATGATACAATGGACAATATCCTTAACAGACAAAACAATATGTCAGCACCAAGACTCTCTTAAATGGACCACAAGCACATACTCAAGGGATTAATTTGAAAATGATTAAAAGTAGAGAATTCTTTTTTCTTCTAAAAAATACAAATTTCTGTAAAATTTTAAGGGCATATTACAGTAACAAAGATCAATAACAAGCCCTCAGTTTTTTCTACCCTGGTTATTTCACACTCTGCTTTTGGCATTTGAGGTTGCTAAAGGTTATGGGTTTCTAAAAGTATTGTCTTCATGCACAAACAGGCCTATAGTCAGACAGCTTTGTACTTACAGATACAGTCAGTTTCCCTTTCCCCTTCTCCCACATCACCTGTTCTGCCACGTAGGGGGTTCAACTGCCCCAGGAAATATTTTTATCTAAACAGAGCGATAAACAGTAGACTTTGAAAATGAAACTACTCAGGACTATATTTCTTTCAAAGTGGGTTTTGTAAATCTCCCCCCCTTCCCCCAGCCAAATTGAAAACTTAAACCTCTATTAAGTTTCTAAGAAAAGAACCTGTGGGAACAATAACAATAGACTTTAGCTAGCACTGAAATACACAGGAGACAGAAAAAGAGGGACGTGATGGATATTCAGGTAGAAGTATCAGAGTAAATGTTAGTAAAGCAAAGGATGGGTATGTAATAAACTTCTTTCCGTAAGAACCCCTGCTTCCAAAGAGGTAGAGAAAGTGAGCGTTTAATGATCAGAGATGGGCAAGAGAGAATGGGAAGGGCACGCTGGTGTGTCAGCCAGACAACATATGCCGTACGAGCGGATGGCTTGTAGCAGTAGTTAGGCCTCGTTGATCTCCTCACAATGAATTCTTGAAGCCAAATAATGCTACACATTATGCTTTTCTCAGGCCATGTTCCTATAAGAAGCATGAGTAGAACTTCATGTTTTAGAGAAAGATAATGCTGAACTTTCCCACTGTGTCCTGCCGTCACGCAGCGACTACTCCTCTCCTTCCTCCCTATCTCACACGTTCAGATGCCCGTAATGTAATCCCACTTAAGCTCTTCAAGAAAACACACTAAATTATCCATCAACTTGGATGAGGAAAAACTTCCTGATTCCTGAAGATTTAATCTATTTTGAGGAAGAACTTTGAAAATCAGCTAGCGAAGGAATTTCTAGAAAGTAACAAACAAAAAATCATAAAATCCAAAAATTCTGAATGTCCAGTATAACCTGTTACAACATATTTGAGCTTTAAAAAAATAAAGCCATCTTCCCCTTTCATACTGTGATAGATAATAAATACATCTAGAATGGATCCAATGGTACCACTGCTTTCCCAGATGCAGAACCTTCACATTTGGAGGATATTTTACAATTTAAGGAAAGTACAGCAACTTTCTTTTGAAAAAGAGCAAGAGCAGCCCATCCTCCCACCTCCCCACACCCGCAACCTGCCCCAAGCTCTGAAACAGAGAGTGAATTATATTTAGCTGTAGCTTAAATAGGTCTGGCTTACCTCTGATTCCAAGCTACGTATGCAGCAGGGTATGCTGCAAAGTGAACTGTGCTTGAGAAGAATGGGCTTGGTAATCCTGGGCTACATTCAGTTACAATTAGCAGAATGTCTAGCAGAATTTCTCCTCTGTGATATCTTATTATACTTAAGCAAAAGAATTAATTACAATGCAGCCACTTGCCTGATTGCACCTCTGAGTTACATTACTGCTAGTGACTGGGCAAGGTGGTCATAATATCCTGGCTGAGTTTGAAAGCTTGCTCCCTATTATGGGGCCTCTCTCAAGCTGAACAGAGGAAGCAGAGTGTGTACAGAGAGGGAGAAAATTAGGTCCATATGGTGAGTTGTGTACAATGAAATTGCATCCTAGAAAAGGACTGCATTCTCCCCAGCTCAGATACGCCAAAGTTCTACCTCCAAGAAAAAATCTTCGGAGGGAAAGACTCTTACTTATCTCTGAGTCAAGAATCCACTTTAAAAAGCCCATATCTGTAGCCATAAGAAGGAATGAAGCACTGATACATGTTGCACCATGGACAAACCTTGAAAACATTATGCTAAGTGAAACAAGCCAGACACGAAAGGCCACATATTGTATGATTCCATTTATAAGAAATGTCCAGAACAGGCAAATCTACAGAGACAGAAAGTGGATTAGTGGTTGTCAGGGCCTGGAGCAAGTAATGGAGAGTAATTGCTAATACGTACAGGGTTTCTTTTTGGGGTGATGGAAATGTTCTGGAATTAGAAAGTGGTGGTAGCTGCACAAAATACTGAATATACTAAAAACCACTGAAGCATACACTTTAAACTGGTGAATTGTATGTGACATATATGTCAATTTTTAAAAGTGCTAAAAAAAAAAAGGTGCCCAGATATAGGAGGATGATAACTGAAAAATAAGTAATGACTCTACTAAAGCCCACACAAGACAGAATGGTACAGATTTAGTGATGCTGAGTATTGTGGTAGAAAAAGCAGCAGGCTGGAAATCAGGAACCCCGTAACCTGAAAAATCACTTCACCTCTCTGGGTCTCAATTTTCTTTTCTGTACGTATGATGCGTGTAGGTTAGAGAAACTCTGTTTTTTTCCATGTCTTATTTTTGATGATTCCAATATTTCCTTTTAGTGCTCCCCACCCCCTCCCCCCCCCCCCCCCCCCCCCCCCCCCCCATGCACTACCAGCTGGACTCACACCTAGGAGTCTTGCCTTCATTTGTGCTGAAATCCTGAAAAACAAGGTGGGGAAACAGCACACCAGGAGTGGGGAGAGCCTCCTCCAGAAAAATGTCCGGAGTTGAAATTTGCTCTCCTTTCTACATTCCCTGGAGTGGGAATTTGGTCTGTACCCAGGAAAGCAAAGGACACAGCTGCTCCTTGGGGGCCTACAGCCTTTAATGACTATTGGATCTACAATGAATTATTTACCATAGAGACAAATGCAATATGTCAGAATGTGCAAGGGGGTAAGTTGGTTGACATTTTTGCTCATAATCTTGAACTTATTTGGGTAAACTACCTACCAATGTTTTACAGTTTCAGCTTAATTTATTAGAAGGTCTAAAGAGTTTTTAGTTTTAAATGGAAAAATAAAGAGTGTCTAAAAAAATCCAAGGAGAAACATGAGTTTATTTTTTTACTCTTAGATTATATGTGTGTGTGTGTGTGTGTGGTTTCCATTTTATTTTGCCCTTTCATCGAACCACTCAATCAGATATTGCATTACTGATCCTTATAGGGGCATAACATAATAAAATCCAGGGAGATAAGAGTTCTAGGCTGAGTGTCTGGAAAGTCAGGCTTTAGATTTGCACCTGACATGGGCTCTTAAAAAATTCATCTGTTACGTGATTCATTCACTCAAATGTTAGAAAAATTTACCTATCAGAAGCCTTTGTGACTACACAAGAATATACCTGAAGCAGAATGAGCAGCAACAAAAAGTATACTTAATAGCCATCTTGTTATTATTCCCATGATTCACGTTACTTTTTAAAGATCCTTCAAGCCGTCTCAAAAATCCTCGATGGCTTCCCATTGCCTACAGAACAAAGCCCAAACTCCTTGGGGTGACCTTCAAGACTATCAAGAGTAAGGCTCGCTAGCCCATATGATGTCTTTGTGCGAACTGGAAAAGATGTCCCTAAAAACCACTTAAAGACTTTAGCCACCTGTCACTATATTGGGTTCTAGAAATACTGTTTGCTCTACTTTTATCTAGCTTAGGGATATCAAAGGATTTTTGTATGCCCAACATCATTTTCTTTTTTTTACCAACTTGCATGATGAAATACTTCATGCTCTGTAAAAATAATAATCATAAATTAAAAAAAAGAAAAGACACCCTTCCTCTGGGTTGTCTTAGCACTGCAGGTGAGCCGATGGAGGAGTGGATTTCATTCCCCACCAGCCCATGTGGCAGGATTCCTTAGTGCCAGGTACAAACTAAACAACTAGATATGGTTAAGATTTGGTTCCAAACCCTCTTTTGGGTCTTGCCTCCAGCTGTTTCCTTCTACCCACTGTTCCCTGTACATGATAGGACTTTCCTACCTCTGGGACTTTCCTCACACATGGAACAAGCTCCTCATTCCCTATCAAATTCCTTCTCATCCTTCAAGACTCTCCTCATCCTTCTCTCTGAAGCCTGATCATCCCCACAGCCAGAGCTCCCTCAGCAAGATATTTATCCTCTATTTTCAAATTGTCATATTCTGGTTTGTATTATAGACTAATGTTTGCACATTTATATCTTTCTCACTAGATTATAAAGTCAGGTTTCAGGATTTACATCAAATTCATATTTCTAATCCTCACAAGGCCTAATACAGGGCTAGCCTGTTGTATGTGCTTTACATCTGTCGGTTGAATAGAAATGAAGGGCTGAGTGAATATCTCAAGGCAAAACATGGAGAATCACATGAAACACAGAAGATCTGAGAGACTTCTTTCCCATATCTTCTAGGCAGGAACCTCAGCCTGTTTTGCTGAGATTACAGACCCACTCTTCCAACAAGACGTGTCTCCAGCATGCAAGGTGTGACCATTAAAAGACTGACTTTCACTAACAGTGATTCTAAAAGAGAACCTCTAAATGTTGGCATTGGCAATATTGATGGAATAAGCATGTAATAGTTATACATTTGCTCCCTGGTGCTGTAGAAGGAAATGTTATGTTTTTTTAATTTTCAAAATCAAATGAAGTCAGATTCATACCCTGTCTACCAGGGTTGGCAGGTATGGTAAACTGACCTAAGCCAATTTGTATATTCACAGTTACTGGTTCCTACTGGGAGCTATCATAGTCTTCAATAATTAGGGTAATGACAGCCATAATCAGATACTCTCCTTAAAATGAATGTGAGTTTCAGGCTGGATTCTGCCACACACACAGACATTCATTATCAAGCAGGTACAAAAGCAGTCATAAGCATGTTTTGCAGGCTTGGTGAAGTCCCAGATTTCTGACTTTTAAGACCTTTGAAAGCATCTTGTTTGCAAGTTTCACCAGAGCTGGATATAACAGTATTTTGTGGCGAGAGTCAGCTAACCTTCTGCTCAGAGTCTCCAATAAAGCATGACAGGACCAGTGCAAAATTCTAAACTGGCTGCCATATTGAAGGGTATAGGAACAGACTACTGCACTTGATCCTCAGACCTTGTTCATGCAGAGGCGGGTGTGTCTATACAAGATTTCTAGCTGGTCCACACGTTTTGTTCACTATTCATTTCTCCAATGAACAATCCCTTCCAACGTCTATTTTACAAGCCAATTAACAAGCCTCTGGTGTTCTGAGACAAAGCCCGTGTGCGTGTGGATATCTAATTAGAGTCTTTTACATGCTAACAAACTACGTTAGAGTATGTATTTTGGTTCAGATACTTCAAATGCCAGCTAACTGCCCCTTTTAGAATAAAAGTAACACACACTATCTATGCTGAACTGTTTTAAAGCAACTTACTGACAATATGACAGCAGGTTACATGGGAAGTGAGATCTCAGTCATGTGGTGGAGGTTGGGGGAGGGCATTGAGATATTACTAGAACACTGAGCTCATGGTACGCAGGAAATCTGACTAAAGTCTCTGGTCTTGAGTTCATCCTGGTCATCACCAACATCAAGATGCTCATTAGCTAAGCCCATGTTGCTCATTTGAAGGCTAGTGCTTATGACATCCATAACATCTGTGCCAACCTTGGTCACACAGACCTTCACAGAAGCTCCTGGTCTCCAGGCATCATGCAGACAGCCCTGGCAGAGATCCTACTACCTTTCAGGTGCTACTCAAAGTGGGAGGGCCTTAACCCACCTTTCCAGAATCCAGTTCTTTGGAATCAAATGTTTCTGAGAGCCAGACCATCTCCTTCCTTCTTTCACAGCTTCCACCGCCTTCCATTGGGACAATCCAATTCTGTGCCTCTGATTGACAAATCTGAGGCCAGTGGGCAGGCTCAAGATTCACATGCAAGTTTTTAAACATTTTGAATTAGTTGACAATGTGTGAAAAATTGGGAGATTTCACAAACAAATACAAATCTTAATTTCTGGGTTTCCCTCCAAAATGGAAAGCTCTGCAATGCTAGGCCACATGCCCACATGACAGTGACTGGCTAGAAGTAAACAGTGGCTGCCTCCATTTAGATGGCGCATGAGCTCTACAGTTCACCACAGTCTTCATTCATCCCTATTGCTCCTCATCACTGGGGTTGACCATTCGTGGGCGTTATTAATCACACTTGCCCTAATTCTTGTCTTACAGGGAAGAGGAAAGTGAAATGTTTCTTTTACTCATATTTACATCAAAAAATATTTTACATCTGGTTTGTCTCACTAATGTAAATGATCTGCCTACCCCTGGAAGCATTTGCATTTGAGATCCTTGGCCTAGACTTTTGATAGTTAAAACTTATCCCTTGGCACAAGGGAAGCCCAAACCTCCAAGATATGAAGACCTGACTGCCCTCGAGAGCAGTGGTACTCAACCAAGGGTGATTTCTTCTTCTAGAGTACATTTGGCACTGACTGGGGGTGTTTTTGATGATCATGACTCGGGGGTTGTGACTGGCATCTAGTGGGTAGCAGCCAGGGATGCTGCAAAACATCCTACAATGCACAGGAAACAGCCTTAACAACAAAGCATTACCTGGCCTGAAATGTCAATAGTGACAAAGTTGAAAAACTGCGTTCTAGATAAGGGGTGAGGGGTGAGGGAGGAGGAGGAGCAAAAAGTGCTTCCCAGTCATAGCTGGGAAACAAGAACCTATTATTTTCTCAATCAGTTTATCATGTCACAGATGGATAGCTGCCCAGGCTAGGGACTTCTTTGTAGGACAACTCTCATTTAAACACACAAATTTTGATGTATTAATTGAAGAAAAAATTAATTATTACTTAATAGTAACACTTTAGTCTTGAAAAAAGAAAAGAATTACCCAGATTGATCACCGCCTTCATGGAACCATCATACTTCGCTCCCAATGACTTCTGATCATTTCAAAAATTCAAATTGGCTTTCCAAAACAATGCTTTGCTGTCACTGAGGAGATGCAAAGTAATGTGATTCATGTTATAAGGAAATCTTCGATTTTAATAGGATTTTAATTATGAGTAGCTGATGTAAAATTATAATAACTTTAGTTTACTGAGATTGGTTAGATCAGGAAAGCATTTGGCTTATTACAAGACAAGAATTATACAGTTATTTCTAGTTCTTATTTTTTAATCACCAAGTTTCTTGTTTTCTAAACAAGTATATAAGCACATGTGTATCTTGATGTATGAATTTGATCCTTATGTTTTATGTATTGATTAGTTTTAAAATATTTGTGCTCAATTAAGTAAAAGAATTATTAAATTAAAAAAGGAGAAATGTGAAATTATAACTGAAATAAATATTTCAAGAAAATGTAGCATTATCAAAATGAATGTATAATCTCTCAAGATGACTAACTTGGAGAGGACAATAAATATTTGTTTTAACGTTTAAGTTTTTGTTCACCTGTCAGTTTATGAGCACAGCTTCCAAATTCCATAAAACATTCAACTGAAATAATGAATTGGGCTGGCTCCGTGGCCAAGTGGTTAAGTTCACACCCTCCGCTGTGGTGGCCCAGGGTTTGGATCCTGGGCGTGGACATGGCACTGCTCGTCAGGCCACATTGAGGCGGCATCCCACATCCCACAACTGGAGGGACATGCAACTAGGATATACAACTGTGTACAGGGGGGGTTTGGGGAGATAAAGCAGAAAAAAACGAAAAAAGATTGGCAACAGTTGTTAGCCCAGGTGCCAATCCTTAAAAAAAAAAAAAAAAAAGGAAGATTGGCAATAGTTGTTAGCCCAGGTGCCAATCTTTAAAAAACAAAAAAGAAAGAACGAATTAATGACCTCTTACAAAAATAGATTTAATGAAAACTCTGAACAAAATGGGGATAGAAGGGAACTACCTCAACATAATAAAGGCCGTATATGACAAACCCACAGCCAGCATCATACTCAATGGGCAAAAACTGAGCACCATCCCCCTGAAAACAGGAACAAGACAAGGATGCCCTCTATCACCACTCTTATTTAACATAGTACTGGAGGTCCTGGCCAGAGCAATTAGGCAAGAAAAAGGAATAAAAGGAATCCAAATAGGGAGGGAAGAAGTGAAACTCTCGCTGTTTGCAGATGACATGATCTTATATATAGAAAACCCCAAAGAATCCATTGGAAAACTTTTAGAAGTAATCAACAACTACAGCAAAGTTGCAGGGTATAAAATCAATTTGCATAAATTAGTAACATTTCTATACTCTAATAACAAACTAACAGAAAAAGAACTCAAGAACACAATACCAGTCACAATCTCAACAAAAAGAATAAAATACCTCGGGGTGAATTTAACTAAGGAAGTGAAAGACCTATACAATGAAAATTACAAGGCTTTTCTGAAAGGAATGGATGACAACATAGGAGATGGAAAGACATTCCACGCACATGGATTGGAAGAATAAACATAGTTAAAATGTCCATTCTACCTAAAGCAATCTACAGATTCAACGCCATCCCAATCAGAATCCCAATGACATTCTTTACGGAATTGGAACAAAGAATCCTAAAATTTATATGGGGCAACAAAAGACCCTGAATTGCTAAAGCAATCCTGAGAAAAAAGAACACAGCTGGAGACATCACAATCCCTGACTTCAAAACCTACTACAAAGCTACAGTAATCAAAACAGCATGGTACTGGTACAAAAACAGGTGCACAGACCAATGGAACAGAATTGCAAGCCCAGAAATAAAACCACACATCTATGGACAGCTAATCTTCGACAAAGGAGCTGAGGGCATACAATGGAGAAAAGAAAGTCTTTTCAACAAATGGTGCTGGGAAAACTGGAAAGCCACATGTAAAAGAATGAAAATTGACCATTCTTTCTCACAATTCACCAAAATAAACTCAAAATGGATCAAAGACCTAAAGGTGAGACCTGAAACCATAAGGCTTCTAGAAGAAAATGTAGGCAGTACACTCTTTGACGTCAGTATTAAAAGGATCTTTTTCAGACACCATGTCTTCTCAGAAATGGGAAACAATAGAAAGAATAAACAAATGGGACTTCATCAGACTAAAGAGCTTCTTCAAGGCAAAGGAAAACAGGATTGAAACAAAAAAACAACCCACTAACTGGGAAAAAATATTTGCAAGTCATACATCCGACAAAGGCTTAATATCCATAATATACAAAGAACTCACACAACTCAACAACAAAAAATCAAACAACCCAATCAAAAAATGGGCAGGAGAGGGGCTGGCCCCATGGCCGAGTGGTTAGGTTCACACACTCTGCTGCAGGCTGCCCAGTGTTTCGTGGGTTCAAATCCTGGGCGCAGACATGGCACTGCTCATCAAGCCACACTGAGGCAGCATCCCACATGCCACAACTAGAAGGACCCACAACGAAGAATATACAACTACGTACCAGGGGACTTTGGGGAGAAAAAGGAAAAAAATAAAAAAAAATCTTTAAAAAAAAAAAATGGGCAGGAGACATGAACAGACATTTCTCCAAAGAAGATATACGGATGGCCAATAGGCACATGAAAAGATATTCATCATCGCTGATCATCAGGGAAATGCAAATCAAAACTACACTAAGGTGTCACCTTACACCCATTAGAACGACAAAAATATGTAAAACTAATAATAACAAATGTTGAGAGGTTGTGGAGAAAAAGGAACCCTCATACACTGCTGGTGGGAATGCAAACTGGTGCAGCCACTATGGAAAACAGTATGGAGATTCCTCAAAAAATTAAAAATAGAACTACCATACAACCCAACTATCCCACTACTGGGTATCTATCCAAAGAGCTTGAAGTCAGCAATTCCAAAAGTCCCATGCACCCCAATGTTCATTGCAGCATTATTTACAATAGCCAAGATGTGGAAGCAACCTAAGTGCCCATCAACAGATGAGTGGATAAAGAAGATGTGGTATATATATACACTGGAATACTACTCAGCCATAAAAAGAACAAAATCATCCCATTTGCAACAACAAGGATGGACCTTGAGGGTATCATGTTAAGTGAAATAAGCCAGAGAGAAAAGGACAATCTCTGCATGACTCCACTCGTGAGGAATTAAAAAATGCAGACAACGAGAATAGATTAGTGGCTACCAGGGGAAATGTGGGGTGGGGAGTGGGTACAAAGGGTGAAGGGGTGCACCTACAACATGACTGACAAACAACAATGTACAACTGAAATTTCACAAGATTGCAACCTATCATTAACTCAATAAAAATTTTTTAAACAAGGAAAAATATAGATTTAATGAAACCTTTAATTTTGACAATACTTTGTAGTTCTCACAGTACTTTCATGTAGATTATTTCACTTAATTATTTGGCAACCTGTGACGTAGGCACTTTTTTCTCTGTTTTTAGTAGATATAAGAGTTGGGTTTAGAGAGGCCCAAAGCCACGCTGACTTCAAGTGGTAGAACTTGAGGTGGAGGAGGCGGGGACTAACCCTTTTCATTTGCCAACTTAAAAGTGTATTTTCAATACTCCCAAATTGATCGACAGATTCAGTGCAATCCCTGTTCAAAATCCCAGCCACCCTTTTGCAGATATTGATAAGCTGATCCTAAAATTCATATGGAAATTCAAGGGACACAGAAATCTGAAACAATCTTAGAAAACAAAAACAAAGTTGGAGGATTCACACCTCCTGATTTTAAAGCTTACAAAAAGCCATAGTATTCAAGACAGCGTGGTACTGGCATAGGATGGACATACGGATCATTGGGATAGAACTGAGAGTCCAGAAATAAACTCTCACATTTATAGTCAATTGATTAAAAATTTTTTTTATTGTGGTAAAATACACATAACATGAAATTTACCATCTTAACCATTTTTAATGTACATTTCAGCGGCATTAAATACATTCACACTGTTACATAACTATCACAACCATCCATTCTCATAACTCTTTTCATCTTGTAAAACTGAAACTCTATACTCATTAAACAATAACTCACTATTCTCCCCTAGCCCCAGCCCTTGGCAGCCACCATTATACTTTCTGTCTTTACAATTTTGACTACTCTAAGTTCCTCATATAAATGGAATCGTACAGTACTTGTATTTTTGTGACTGGATTATTTCACTTGACATAATGTCCTCAAGGTTCATCCATACTGTAGCATATTGCAGAATTTCCCTGCTTTTTAAGGTTGAATAATATTCCATTGTATGTATATACCACATTTTGCGTATTCATTCATCTGTTGATAGACACTTGGGTTGCTTCCACATTTTAGCTAATGTGAATAAAGCTGCTATGAACATGGGCATACCAATATCTTTTCACGACCCTGTTTTTAATTATGTTGGTTGTATACCCAGAGGTGGAATTGCTGGATCCTATGGTAATTCTATTTTTAAATCTAAAAGGAACTACCTTACTGTTTTCCACATTGTCTATACAATTTTACCTTCCCACCAACAGTGCACGAGGGCTCTAATTTCTCCACATTCTCACCAACATTTGTCGTTTTGGTGTTTTTTTCATAGTAGCCATCTTAATGGATGTGAGGTGATATCTCATTGTAGTTTTGATTTGTGTTTCCCTAATTATTAGTGAACACCTTTTCACGTGCTTATTGGCCATTTAGGTATCTTCTTTGGAGAAATATTTCTTCAATTCCTTTGCCCGTTTCTGAATTGGGCTGTTTGTTGTTTTGTTGCTGAGTTTTAGAAGTTCTCCTATATATTCTAGATACTAACACCTTATCAGGTATATGATTTGCAAATATTTTCTCCCATTCTGTGGGTTGCCTTTTTAATCTGTTGGTACCATCTTATGATGCACAGAATTTTTAATTTTCATGAAGTCCAATTTGTCTCCTTTTGTTGTTGTTGCCTCTGCCTTTGGTGTCATAGCCAATAAATCATTGCCAAATCCAGTGTGGTGAAGTTTTTGTCTTATGTTTTCTTCTAAGAGTTTTATTGTTTTAGATCTTACATTTAGGTCACTGATCCATTTTGACTTAATTTTTGCATATCGCATAAGGTAAGGATACAACTTCATTATTTGGCATGTGGATATCTAGTTTTCCTAGTACCATTTGTCGAAAAGATTGTCTTTTCCCCATTGAATGGTCTTGGTGTGCTTGGAAAAAAATCACTTGACCATATACATGAGGATTTATTTCTAGGCTCTCTATTCTATTCCATTGATATATATGTCTGTCTTTATGCTGATACCACACTGTTTTGATTACTGTAGCTTTGAAGTAAGTTTTGAAATCAGGAAGTGTGAGTCCTCTAGATGTGCTCTTCCTTTTCAAGATTGTTTTGGCTATATGGGGTTCCTTGAGATTCTATGTGAATTTTAGGATGGATTTTTCTATTTTTGCAAAAAATCTTCATTGAGATTTTGATAGGGATTGCATTGAATCTGTAGATTGCTTTAGGTAGTATTGACATTTTAACAATAAGTCTTCTAATCCATGAACATGGGATGTGTTTCCATTTGTTTACATCTTAATTTCTTTTAGCAATATTTTGCAGTTTTTAATGTACACCTCTTTCACCTGCTTGGTTAAGTTAATTCCTAAGTATTTTAATCTTTCTGATGCTGGTGCAAATGGAATGATTTTTGTAATTTCCTTTTCAGATTATTCATGGTTTGTGTATAGAAATGCAACTAATTTTGGTATGTTAACTTTGTATCCTGCTTCTTTGCTAAGTTCACTTATTAGTTCTAACAGCTTTTTTTTGTGGAATCTCTATAGGGTTTTCTAATGATATCACTTTCAAACACAGATAATTTTACTTATTCCTTCCTAATTTGGATTCCTTTTATTACTTTATCTTGCCTAATTGCTCTGGCTAGAACTTCCAGTATTCTGTTGAATAGAAGTCGTGAAATGGGACATCCTTGCCTTGTTCCTGATCTTAGAGGAAAACTTTCAGTCTTTCATCAATGAGTATGATCTTCACTGTGAGTTTTTCATATGTGGCTTTTTATGTTGAAGTAGTTTCCTTGTGTTCCTAGTTTGTTGAAATGCAAGGATGGTTCAACATACAAAAATTGATGAATGTAATATGCCACAGCAACAAAATGAAGGAAAAAGCCACATAATCATCTCAATTGAGGCAGAAAAATCTTTTGACAAAATTCAACACTCTTTCATGATAAAAATACTCAACAAACTAGGAATAGTTTGTAACTACTTTTAAACTCTGGAATCTTTTGAATTTTGCCAACTAAGAACATTAAAAAACTCTGCTGTCTATTGTTATTATTTTATGAATTTATTTTATTTCCTGTCCTCAATGAAATACATCATTTGGGATGGACATATTCTTATTCATTCATTTAATAGATATTTACTGAGTACCTACTATGTGCCAGGTACTGTGCAAGATGCTGAGAATATAATGGTGAAAGAATAAGATGGATATATTACCTACCCTTTTGGAATATCAATCTAGTGGGAAATGTGCACTTATCTAAAAAAATCACATAAAGCAAACAAATTCATAAAATAATCTCAAGACATCTAAGTGCTATGATGGAAATAAACCAAGAACAGAGAGTTGACTTACCAATACATCATTTGTGGGGAAGCAAGCTAATGAAATGGATGAGGAATAGAGTTAGTGGATTCACAAGTGTTTCTTACGATGTTTTATACTCTTCTATATATTTCAAATATTTCATGATTAGGTAAATTGTTAAAAATTAAAGTACAATGAAGAGGTGCTCTACAGCCTCATCTATTTGCCTTTTTCTTTTTAATCTCAAACTCAGATTATGCAACATTTTAGAAATCTGTTGTGTGAGAGTTGATTTTCAACTCTACCTAAACATCATAATCACCTGGAGCACTTGCTAAAAATACAAATTTCCATCTTCAGAGATTCTGATTCAGTAGGATTGGGGAAGGGCTCAGGAATCTATTTTTAATAAACACACAGATGACTCTGATGCAGCCATGTAGGATTCTTATTTGGGAATCACTAGGGCAAAACAAGGAGTGTTGGTAGTTGTGTACTAGAAAGAAGCACTTTTTTTTTTTTTTTTTTAGTAAACTGCTTTTTATGTTGTTTTTTGTTTTTCTGGGAAAGATTAGCCCTGAGCTAACATCTGTTGCCAATCTTCCACTTTCTTTTTTTTTCCCCTCCCTAAAGCCTCAGTGCATAATCGTATATTCTAGTTGTAAGTCCTTCTGATTCTTCTGTGTGGGAGGCCACCACAGCATGGCTACTGACAGATGAGTGGTGTGGTTCCATGCCCAAGAACTGAACCCAGGCCACAGAAGTGGGGCACGCCGAACTTTAACCACTAGGCCATCAGGGCTGGCTCAAGAAGCACATATTTTTTAAAAGAACTTGCTATTTGGGGCCAGCCCGGTGGCGCAGCAGTTAAGTGCACACATTCTGCTTTGGCAGGCCGAGGTTCGCTGGTTCAGATCCTGGGTGTGGACATGGCACCGCTTGGCAGGCCGTGCTGTGGTAGGCGTCCCATGTATAAAGTAGAGGGAGATGGGCACGGATGTTAGCTCAGGGCCAGTCTTCCTCAGCAAAAAGAGGAGGATTGGCAGCAGATGTTAGCTCAGGGCTAATCTTCCTCAAAAAGAAAACAAAAACAAAAACTCCAACATCAATAAAAATTTAGACCTAAAAAAAAAAAGAACTTGCTATTTTAGAGAAGACAGGAAGATCATTTTTGCGAAGAGAAGAACTCTTTGTAACATGAATAATTAGCCATCAGTTCTATGCGTCCAAATATGTACACACTATATTTCCTTCAGAGAGGGCACATGTGTAAAGAAATTGTCTAGGAGCACTTTTTCAACAAAGTAAGTTGTCCCATTCTGCCTATCCATTATTTTCATCTTAAACACCAGTTTCGATGTGTTAAAGTAACACTTCAGTTTAGTATCCTTGGTTAGGTCACAGATTCCTATGACGTCAAGGTCACAAGTTCATCTTTGGATGTACCAATGAGCTATGCTGTTTCTCTGGCCATGTCCAGCCCAAGTGCCCTACAGAGACCAAGCCCTTGCAAGCCTCTCTGATGGCGGTGTCATAGTGCTCTGTCTGCCGGTTCTTCTAGGTATTACCTCTCTGAGCTCCACAATACTCACCCTCTTCTCCCACCCCCAATCCCCTTGCCAAATCATAAGGACCCTAGAGAAGCTTCCAAAAGACTTTGCCAACATTTGGCAGACGAAAAGGACAAATGTCACCCAGGACTGTAATATCGCTTATAAACTCAAACTTTAAATTATTGCATTATTTCAACACTGTCCCTTACCGGATTTTTTTTTTTTTTCTAATTAGTGTTTTTCTGTTGCCTTTTCTTCCCTCTCTCTCTTGTGTAACCAGAAAACTGAGCAGAGCAGCCTTTCAGGAAGGCCTGCTTCCTGCTTGAGTGCTCTTGGTGAGTAAAGCCCTGTACCTGAATTCCTGAGTGCTTTGGGGCTCCCAAAGGATAGCCCATACTAGAGAACTAGCACGTGCTCCCCAGCTCAGGAAAGAAGGCTGCCCTGGGCTTTGTCGCTTTGTTGAGAGGCAGCTGCAAGTTTTCTGGCCTGGCTGTCTGATGAGGGAGGGAAGGAAGGAAGGAAGGAGCAACTGTTCTCTTTCCTTCCAACTGCACCAAAACCCAGGACACACAGAGCTTTCTCTCAAGGTCCAGAGTGACTCAGTTTCAGGTGTCAAACACATTTATCTAATGCTACCTATTAATTTTGATGAGTTAGACAAATGATGATAGAGAGAGGAATAATTTTCTGATCAATAAAATTGATTAGAAATGGAATAATCTAGACTATAATGTAGGTGTTTATCAAATAGCAGCTGAAGTGAGCTGGGGGCATCAATGGTGTTTGATATAATGCTGGAGCAGACACACCTGGATTTGATGCTTTCCAGTCAGGCCTCTTACCTGTGTACACCTGAGCAATTTTCTGAAACTTTCTGAGCCTCAATGTCTTTATCTATAAAATAGAAATGGTATTAACTGCCTTTTAAGCTTGTTATAAAGATAAAATAAAAACATTATATAAAAACACCTAACACAGGGTCTGGCACCTATTGGGTATTCAATAAATAATAACTCACACATGACGCTACCTGTGGATTTCACGCTTTACACGTATCACTTTATTTAATCTTCTCAAGGACTCTGTGAGGTAGGTGGTACTATGATCCGCATTTTACAGATAAGGAAAGTAAGGCACAAAGAGGTTAAAGAAGCTCACCCAAAGCTAGACAGCCCTAAGTGGTAGCAGAACTTGAACCCATGCCATCTGACCTGCTTTTAACCATTTATAACAGTCCTCTTCTAGTACAAGTTTTCTTTCTAACCTTCATGACTACCAAAGTCATGACCATATGACTACAAAATTCAAGTTTTCAGGCACTTTCAGGATACAGAGAGCAGATGTTTGCTCAGGGAGCATGTCCTTCCTCTCACATTATCTATAAACCTAATAACAGGTCATAATGTCTCTTGGCTGGAGCAGGGGCACTAAGGACTAGTGGTTATCCTGGCCAGTGTGTATCTTGTTAAGTCAAACGACCAAGATCAAGCTGTGTGCCTCTTGTTTTCCTGTTCTGGGGCTTCACACTGCTCAGGTACCTTCTCCTTCCCCTCCTCCATCTCTGTTTCAGGTAGCCATCTTGCAAAAACATCTCTCTTAGTGACAAAAGATACAGGATTGGAGTGTGTGGCTGGAGGCATTCAGACTCGTCACTGGTAGAGACATCTTTACAGACAAAGAATACCATTATCATAGAAAAAACTGGCCTCCCTTTCCTGACCGCCAACTCTTCAGAAAAATCTGCTTCACCCACATCATCCTCTGGTTCCCTGTGTTTCTTTATTTGTTTGTTTGTTTGTTTGTTTCTGTACCTGCCCTTCTATCAGAACTTTCGTTTAGGGGATGAGGCATTTGTGTGCATGATTTGTGAAATGCTGAAGAAAACTCTACCGCGTATTCCAGGGCTACTTAATAGCTATTAGAATCAAGCGGTGTTAAAACAGGAAAGGATTCAGGAACTCAAAAGACAGCATGACATCTGAGTATCCCTGCCTGAGTCCAAAGTTACACCTTGTGACAACCCCCTCTCCCATAAAATGTCATTACAGCAAATTATTCCAATAAAGATCTACTCTGAGGAGGAGGCTAAAGCAAGGGATGCCAGAATTTGGCAAGGCTGAATCTTTACCAGGCAACTATAAACTTCTAAAATTTTATGTGAAGGTAGTCCCACAGCCTGAAATTTAATGGTATAAAATAATAACAAACACACAGTCCTCATAACAACTGGTCAATGTCTAAGCATTTTGAGTGTTGTGTAGAAAAGTATGTGATTCTAATGGAAAATTCCGATTAATGTTAATTTTGAGCCTAATAAATTTCCATTGCCAACTGCCTAAATTATTTAAAACTTAAACGGCTTTGAAAATTTTTTCTTTCCTATTTATACTCATGAGGACATTTTAAAAACATTGACTGTCAATTGCTGCTTTTCAAGGTCTTTTAACTGTCTAAGTCTTGGTTTTCTAGGCTATGTGGCAGGGACTGTCCTAACTCACTGTTTACATTTGAATGGAGAACCCCTTTGTGAGTGAAGTAGCTGTATTTTTCTTTAAGCTGATTGTGGTATGCTGTACTCTTCACCATTATGATGGGACTGGATTTTCTAAGTGCCAAAACCTATCTTCTCTGAAATGCCCTAATGGATATTATTGGGAACGATTCTATTGCTTCAGAACACTTTAAAAATAATTTCCTTTGCAGGATCCAACAGAACGCTTCATGATCTTGTCTTATTGTGGCCAAAAACTAAGAGGTGAACAAGAACAACACGGGGCTCTGGGAAAGCAAAGATAAAGTAAGCATCAGCTTTAAATTTTGAAAAATCCTTCCTGTGTCATTGATCTCATACCCGAAATGAATTCCTATAAATTCTTTTAGGAATAAAAATACAAATACATTTTTACTTTTAAATCGTTTGTGATATTTCAAAGAACTTCTCTCCAGTAAATTATTAAGAGATTTCACTCACAAGGGGATTCTCCATTCAAATGTAAATTTGAGCTAGGCTTAGTCATCCTAACACTTGAGTTCACAAACCTATTCCTTCATTTTTAGAGCTGGGAATCAGGATAAACCTTTGCTATTGTACCCTTAGAGCTGGAGCTCAAAAACTATCCTCTCTTTGTATAAGATCCTAACCCTTAATGACATGGTAGGGTGGGGTGTGGGGGAGAGCAAGACAAAATAGGTTCTAAGCGGTCTGACAGGCATGTCTGAACTGAACTGTTCCTACTGAGAAGCATCCATTGGGAGTCAATGAGATTTACTCACACCTTGGAAGAAATTCAGTATCTCTCCTGCTTCACGCAGAAAAAAAAAATCTTCTGAACAAGGCCCTGGGAGATTGCCTATGAATAAAATATACTCTCTTTAGTACATAAAGTCAATGCTGTGTGCTTTAACTGCCTTTTAGAGGACTTCCTACTTCTTGGCTCTACTCTGGATCATTCAAACTGCTGTGTAAGGAAAATAGTCTTTGGTGCTAATTAGCTAACGGTTCAACCCCCTTTTGGACATTGCTAACTGTGTGGGCCAGGGCAAGCTTCTTCCTGTCAGCAATCTCAGTGTCCTCTTCTGTAGGATGGGGGTAAAGTTATTGTATCTACAAACCTCACGGGATGGTTGTGTCAGTTCCATGAGACCCTGTGTGAAAGTCTCTTACACAGTGTCCAATGTTTAGAAGAAGGACAAAAAATGTCAATTCTCCCCCCCACGCTCTTCCATCCGAATAAATGGAGTGCTAGAGTGTGTGGAGTCCAGGTGGAATGATGCCAGTTAACGAAAGGGTCAAATTGGCATTATTAATGCCCATGCCAGTATCTGCTGTACCATTCAACAGCAGTATTATCTGCTCTTGCCAAGTTTGCAACAGAGGCAAATGCCAGATCAGGGCTGGGGGTCTGTTCCTGAACCCACAGTTCACCCTCAAGCCATTCTCTTTAGAACCCTGTGAGGAAGGTGGGGTCAGTACCCTGTGACTCAGAAAGCTTTGGCAATTTTTTTTCCCCTGTCTTATAGCAAGTAAATGGCAGAACTGGGCTCACATCTGCACTGGCTGATTCCAGGAGTCAGCACTATTAAGAACTCAACACCTGGGGGAATCCAGAAGCACCATATGAAGATTTCCCCAGCTTTTCCTTCTGCTAACTCTTAGCTGCAATCTCAGCTTATATCTATCAAAGTACTTTGCATGTTGTATTTTTATCATTTGTTCATATTTTGTCTCAAAACCATCTTATTGATCTTTGTACAACCAGAATCTAGGTCCAGTATCTGAGTTATTTGGACAGCTTTATACAAATAACGTTTTTCCTTTGAGTTAAAAAGAATTAGGCAGGAAGACAAAATTGTGCAGCCCCATTCTTATCCCCCCCCCAGCTGAGAAAGAATGACATTCAAGGTCCTGGAAAAGAAATCTCCCAGGCCTTGCATTCCAGAGACATAGTTCTGGGCAACTTGAAACATCAGCTCAGTGGAAGAAGAGAAATATACCAAAGCACCAGCGATGGTCATCCCTTTGATAATAAGCACTCTTCATAATCAATTAAGCATAAGCATTCCTAAAACTAAAATTCAAAAAGATTAAGATATTGATTTGGGCTTCTATCGTTTTCTGCTAGTTCCATCCTAATTAACAAGAGCGCTTGAAAATTTTGCCAAAGTTTCCTAAGTTGTCTCCACAACTGAAGCGAAGAGGTTGATAAAGTTTTCTGAGTAACTGGAAGATAGAGGCTAAGAATGTTTTCCAGGAAATTCAATAAACAGTTTGGGTTTAGGAGCCTGAATTCTCTAGAGAGTAAAATCTGTGCTGGTTATGGCATTATAGCCACATCACACTCAACTCATACATACACACACACATATACACATACTTTTTCCCCTACTATAAGAGTAATGTCTGTTTATTGTAGAAGTTTTAGAAAATACAGAAGATGAAGGAAGGAAAAAAAAATCCAGATTTTCACCATCCTGAGAAAGACAGTGTTATCAATTGGGGAATTCCTTCTAGACTTAGCATGTATATTACAACCAAATATAGATCACACCATAGACATTGCCTTGCAGCCAGACTACACAATATTTAAAAGATGCTGCTCTGGGTGACTAAAGCTCATCTTTAGTAGACGTAATACAGATGCAGCACAGCACTAGCTGTGGAGCTCCATCCTTAGGAGTTTGGACAGAGGGAAGGGAAAGCTTAAGTATTGAGTCAAGGGCTTTAATTCCAGTCTAAACAAGAGCTTTCCTGGGTGACTTCACTGCTATGGTGTAATTCAAGCTCTGTAGCAATGATTTCAGGCTACTGCCAGAAAGGACAAGAGCTGACCCAACAAAGCATAGAGAACTCCAGGGAATATTTAATGACAAACATTTTAGCTAATACTGATCCATCGGAAAATCAGATTCCTTCCTGCCAGATGCTCAAATGAAGGCTACAAATGCTCTTCAAAGAGCCACAGTTAGCCTTTCAGCACAGAGGGCTCTGTTGAGAAAAATTAAATGTCATGTGGTTTGGAACTTGTCTATAAAATGCACACTGTTGACAATGGTTTCTTGCCACGGTCTACAGAAGTAAATTTGTACAAATAAGTGGCTGCAGGAGTTTATTAAGTGCAAGATTGGAAGCCATAAGCTCAAATCAGGCCTCTTCTGCTGACTTCGTATGCAGTCCTATTGTAGTCATTCCTCAATCCCTTTTCCAGAAAAACTTTCAGGGTTGACAAAGTGATTAATTGTGGTGACTTGGCATTGGAAGGGTAAAGTTTTGGGGTTCAGTCTCTTATTGCATGAGTTCCTCAAGGCTATTTCCAGATGGTATGTGGTTTTGCACTAATGCAAGATGGAGGTCATGGCTGAGCATTATGGAGGTAGTTTTGGCTAAGGCATAAGTCATAAGACTGTTGAGGCTCAACTCAGCAATGCTCAGCTTTCTGGAGCCTTTCTCTGAGAAATGTGTACTCGGTGTTACCTCAGGGGTGCTTGGTATAAACAAACAGGCCTTCACAGCACTAGCCCAAAGCAGCTCCTATAAGCAAGGGAGAGGGATTCTCTGCAGTCTCGCCATCTCCTTCAGATACTCGCCAGTAGAGACCTCAGATTCTCCTTTCCCAAAAAGGGCTCAAAGTAATGTCCACAAATGAGCAAAGAAAGGCATGTGCTCTGAGGCAGCGTTTCAGTCTGTTACAGATGATGGAAAATGTGCCTGAGGTTTGGAGTTGGGGAAATGTGTTTTTGTTCACTCAGCTCCCATTATAACCACATCTGTTATCAGTAGGGCGGGCTGTGTTAGTATTAATAGCATGACTTTCTTAAGCCTGGAGTTCTCCTCCGTGATGTTTTGGCTGAAAGCATTAAACAGAAAAGGCTGAGAAAAGCCAACTCTCTGTGCTGGTGATATTGCCCCTTGGATTCTTCTGGAAGGCCTGACTGTGGGTGTAAGCTAATGTATATTTTCTCCTTTTAAGAACCTAAACTAAAAGCGAATCAGCATAAAGAGCTGCTCTGTCTTTTCTTCCCGGCTTCTCAGACACACTACCAAGTATGATCAGTTCAAAATGTCCCACTTTTCCACCTTTTCTCTCCACAGATGGGCTTAAGTTTCTCTGACGTTTCCTCAACTAGAATTCTGTGGCCAAAGAATAGAATCATCTACTCTTTGGAAGAGGTGACTCTGGGATCACCAGGGGAGAGGAACATGAGAACGAACAAGGAACGCACCCCTGACACACAGCACACACATAACACACACACCCCCTCCCCACCAGGCACCTCCATTTAGCACCATCTTCCAAGTAATGCTTCATTTGAACAAAGGGTGAGTTGGCTAAACAAAGTTTGAAACCCCCAATAAATTCTACTCCTTAATTTTACTGGTTAAGAAATAAATTCCCAGGGAGGTTACTTGACTAAGCTAAGGCACTTGGTTACTTTGTGACAAAGCCAAGATGAGAACCCAAGTGTTCTTACTAGCTATCATTCATTCATTCATTCTCAAGTGTTTCCTGTCCCAGCCATTGCACTAATTGTTATTCTGAAAACCCATATTTAACAATTTGAATATCATATCTATTTAAAAATTATTTTCTGTGAATTTGAGCATCAGGTTACATAACTTATCTTTCAGTGACTTAGTTAAAGGCCTTTTCTCATTAAATATCACATTTCTTTTGATTGCATTGAGGAATTTGTGGTAAAGACATATTACCATTTAAAATATGTGAATATATTAACATTTGAAAATTCTGTTCATTTTAAAAGCATCTTTGTAGTTTGTTAGTGGGGTCAGAGTTGGCATATATTCAACTATATATTACCACTCTGTATTAAGCTTCTTTCAATGGAGGCAACATTTGCAAAATGAACCATTTTTCGTGAATATGCTTTGTGTAGTCAAGACATGCTGTGTATAGCTCAGTGAGCACACTAACCACATTATTTTATAACTGTCTATTGATGTGTCTGTTCCTCCTAGCAGAATATGAGCTGCTTGAGGGCCCCGGCTGTGTCTTACTCATCTCTGTATCCCCAGAAGGGCTCAGAACAGGTTCTTGATAAATGCTCAGGTGGGGTATGAATCACGTACAACGCCTCTCTACAGATTTTTTTCTAATAAGAAAAACTTTATGAAAAATTGCAGTCCCCTGTTGAAATCAATTCTCTTAAAGTACAATACAGCAGTGCTCTTCTTGAATAAAAGTCTTGTAATTAACTTCTTTAGATTGAGATCAATCTTCTGAATGAAATCTGTTGAAGCTGAGGGGAGATGGGAGAAGTTGCAGGAGAGTTCTCCACTATCTTCCCTCTATCCTCTATGTATCTTGACTCCAAAAGAAAATTTAGGAATCTATTCTCTTCTTTAAATATTTACCTTCTCTAAGGAAACTGTGATACATAAAAATTTTTTATCATGGACATTTTCAAACATGCATAGAAGTTGAGGGAATAATGAACATCCAGTACCATCAACCAAATTCAACAATTACAAACATTTGTTTATCAACAAATATCATCTCTCCCATGTTTTAAAACTATATTCAGTTATCATGATAGAATATCAAATGGATATTAAAAACTACAAATATGTGAATTATGACCAAATATGGCAATGTTTATATGAAGTAACATTTAATTACAACCACTCAAGTGACAAGACATTGATCACAACTATATAGAAAGACATCTTTAAAAAAGATAGGAAGAAAATGTGGACTGTTATAAATTGTTCAGGGTTAATACTTATTCAGTTCATGTTTTGTATCTTTGTTCAAAGCCTTTTTGAGTCTCTCTTGTAAAAAAAAGCATTCCAATCTTTCACTATCGCTATAATATGAAAAGTTTACCAGTTGTCTGTGGCTCCAAGATTTCTATTTGTCCCTAGTATCTGGTTTCTCTTTCTTTCACAATAATAGAACCCCCAATTTTCAGCTGGGCAAAAGGCCACCTGAAATAAAGTCTGCATTTCCCTGCTGCTTTGCTGATAGATGTGGACATGTGATTAAGTTCTGGCCAATGGGATGTAAGTGAAGATGTCATGTACAAATTTAAGGAAATGTCCTTAAAGGGCAGGAACATGCTCTTTGCCCTTTCCTTCTCCCTGTTGGCTATGATGCAGATATGATGAATGAAGCTCAAGCAGCTATCTTGGATTCATGAAGTAGAATATGCCAAGAATGGAATGGCAGTGAGAAGGCTAGGTCCCTGATGACTTTGTAAAGACACTTCATCAGTGTCTGGACAAACCTCCCTCCAGACTTGTTTTACATCTTGAAAGAGAAATAAACTATTTTATTTCTTAGGCCTTTAGGCTTTAAACTTTTTTGTTTAAAGAAAAACACTGATTAAGACACTTATTGGTGGTTCATTTCTTCATTTAGTTCTGCACTTAGAATCTTTATTGTAGCAATTCCTAGTCTTCCATATTTGACTTTTAAAAGAAGCAGTCCTTTAAACTGCATCATTAAAAAATACTTGACAAATCTGAGGCAATCCTTTAAAATGTGAATAGAACTCAGGTGAAGCATTAACAACATTCTAAGCCATTTGCCCTTGCAAACAGATACACAGAAAAGCCATCGGTAGATCATGTCGCTCCAGGCCATTCGACATCCTGAACATCTTTTCGATCAGTAGTGTTATGTGATAATGAAGTTGCACCTCGAAGATTCAGCCATACTCTTTGTATTCGTCTGCTCAGGCTGCCATAACAAAATACCACAGGCGGGTGGCTTAAATAGACATTTATTTTCTCACAGTTGTAGAGGCTAGAAGTCCATGATCACAGTGGCAGAAAATTCAGTTCCTGGTGAGAGCTCTCTTCCTGGCTTGTAGACAGTTGCTTTTTTGCTGCACGCCAGGGGTGGGTGTGGGTGTAGGTGGGCACAGCTCTCTGGTGTCTCTTCTTAAAAGGACACTAATCCTATCAGATTAGGGCCGCATCCTTATGACCTCATTTAACTTTCATTATTTCTTTAGAGGCCCATCTCCGAATACAACCACATGGGGGTCAGGGCTTCCACTTGTGAATTTTGGGGGGACACAAACATTCAGTCCTTAACACTCTTAGACTGTCTCACATGTTGCCTCAGACAAGCAAATTGGGAAACAGCTAGGAAACTGGAAGAGGGGCAAGAGAGTGAAGCTGCACAACTCCAGGTAGCGTTGATGACAGCAGGCTGATGGCATGGTTGTTTGAAAAGGAGAGGCCTGCTCTCCACGCTGCCCTAGTCTTGCCCCCACGTCCCCTCTCTCTAGGCCTTCGTGAGCTACTGCAGAAGTCAAAGAGCACTGCCCAGTGCACACTCTAATTGACGTGAGTGGAGAATATGTATTGGTTGCCTTCCCAGTATCCATTTCCTCTTCGTCAGGAGCAGCCCTTAGGTCCATCCCCCTTAGCCCTCTCCCAGTCCATGGGGTCTGGGTGGCTGTGCCACTTCAACTGGAGGTGAGCAACCAGCCCCAGCCTGAGCCAATCAGTGTATCTCATTTCCTGGGCCACAAAGATTGAGTTAGCAGTGGACATATGATCTAAGCTGATCTAATTGGAACAGATCTTAAAAGTTTTGTGGGGGCCTTTTGAAAAAAAAACCCTTTCTCTTTTTACCAACTCTGAGTCAAGAATATGAAGCTGGAACACTGCAACTGTCTTGTCACCACAAGGACAGACTCTTATCTGAGAACACAGCCAACCTAGGAGAGGCTGACCTGGGCAGTGGAGAAAGAGCAAGTCACATTCTTGGTGACATCATTTAGGCCCCAGCACCACCTCTAGAACTCCTAGTTAGCCAAGTCAGTAAGTCCCAGTTTGCTATGGCTGTTGTTGTGTGACTTGTAACTAGGGTTGCCAGATAAAACATAGGACATCCACTTAAACCTGAAATTCAAATAAACAAAAACCAATTTTTTATTATTAGCATTTTCCAAATATGGCATGGGACATACTTATACTAAAAAAATTATTTATTGTTTATCTGAAATTGATACTTAACTCGATGTCCTGTATTTTCATTTGCTAAATCTGGCAACCCTACTTGTAACCAAAATGTATTAGTGATGGATGGTAAAACACAGGGTTCATGAGAGGATCTGAAACGTTAGCTGTTTTGGTGAATGAGAGGCAGGAGTTCCTGGCTGGGCCTAGATGTTACAGAGCAACAAAGCCTGAGGATGTTGCTACCAGCATTGTTTCCAAAACAGGGTGTCACATGTTGGTGTTCACATTGCTGATGTGGGTGGGTGAGTGGCAAGAAGACAGTGGCCTGAGCTGAGCCAAGGATCAGCAACTATCAGGAAAGCCCAGACCTAGACACACACAGGAATAAAGATTGAGGTGAAATGCAGTTGAGACACGTCCAAACCACATTTAATTCACTTTGTATTCAATAGTATAGGCAAGGAACGGGGAGAGAGAGGAAGAAAGAGAGAGAGAAAGAAAATAACGGTTGAAATAATATGGATGAAGAGGGTGGTCCTGAAGACACTTTAGGACTAGTCAGCTGGCCTCTCACGGTGCCAGCGTCCCCTTGGATGGAGTGTAATTCAAGGGTCAAGGGTCATTGCTCTGACAGGGATGATCGTTATATTGTTTAACTGGTATGCCAGACTGGTGTGTACCTGCTGAACATCACCTCGGGCTCAGTTTGAGCAATTTTCCTTTGAACCATTGATTTTAGCTCTTAACTTGTGCATAAGAGGTCACACCATTTTAGAAAGTGAGAAATGAGGCAAGCAAACAGAAACCAGGCCCCTACAGTACCCGAGGTTATAGGGCACAGAGGCAAGAGAGGGGCGGGAAGGTCAGTCATCAAAGTGCAAGATAAAGCATGTCAAGGGGCTGGACCAGCAGACTCTGCTTCGCAATGCTGTGCCCACCCTACGTTCCCCTCCCTGTCACACCCTGTGTCGCCCTGTAAGGGAGTTGCTGGGAATCTGGGGGCCTCCCATTTGCTTGACTGCTCTTGCCCTCCTGAGTGTCCCCTGCCCCAGCTCTGATTCCTGGGGACCTCTGGCTCTCACCTGGCATCAGGTGGTCTCCCCTCCCCTTTGAAGTCTAGCCCTTCAACAGCCAAAACTCACCATCAGGTTTGATAAACTCTTTCATGTCAGTTGTGGATTTCCCAGACCAAAAACCTTTCCAAACCTCAATGTTATGCTGCATGAAAAAAAATCAATCTCACTCTTCAAAAATAAACCGAGAACTTGAAAAAAACAAACAAACAAGAAACCATGTTATTTATGCCTAAAATACAACCACTGTAGATCTGTAGCTGCCTGCTCACCATTAAACAGCAGAGGCTGGAAGGCACCGAACTGCCATGATGACCTGTAGAGTGTGGCCAGCTGGGCACTGAGGCGCACGGAGCAGAGGGGTCATATCCACCAACCCAAGTGAGGGGCAGTGAAGTGACTCCACCAAGCAGTGTTTCACTGAGGTATTAGGGATGCACAGACTGAAAAAGATCAGGGAACATGGTTTGAATTGTAAAATAATAAGGCAAAAGATTTTATATCTTAGCTGCATAACCCAAATATCTCCAGACCTCGCTAGCCTGCAGGTACCTAAGAGGCCACAGTAACTTTAGAATTTGAACATTACTGGGCTCGGAGAGGGTGCTGGAGGTGAGAGGGTCTTGGCTACATTAATCTGGTCTTCCAAGGATGTACTGCTACTGGCACGTTAGTGAACTTTAATATCAGCCCACACTGAAGTACCAGGACTTAGCAAGGGCTTACATAGCAGGACGCAATAGGGTTACTACGAGATGCTGGTGTTACGGCATCGGCAGTGGTGGTCTCCTCCTCTTGTAGCTTTAATAGACATAAGGCATTATTCCTGGAGCACCTTCTTCACCTGGCTAACTCTACTCCTCCTTGAGAGCCCACTCAGTCAGCCTCCCCTGAAGCGTTGTCCTGACTGCATTTTTGGTGTGCATGTCTAGAGGTTAGTGTCTGTGGGATGCATAGGGCTTCCTAAGTAAGTGAGGAGCAGCAGCAGGTGTCGTACCTACACATGTCCACTACCACTGCCCCCGTACCCCATAGACCACAGTCATCCTTTAGAAATTCCTTAAGGCTAACAAATTGCACTTTATTTCAGATGTAAATGCTTCCTGGGTTAAGGGTTAAGTCTACAGACCATTCTTCATACCTTTATCTCATTTGCCTTCTTCTTCTTTTTTATTTTTTAAAGATTTGCACCTGAGCTAACACCTGTTACCAATCTTCCTTTTTTTTTTTTTATCTCCTGGAAAGCCCCAGTACATAGTTGTATATCCTAGTTGTAGGTCATTCTAGTTCTTCTATGTGGGATGCCACCTCAGCATGGCTTGATGAGCAGTGCTACATCCATGCGCAGGACCCGAACTGGTAAAGCCCTGGGCCGCCGAAGCGGAGCACACGAACTTAACCACTCGGCCATCGGCTGGTCTGTCATTTGCCTTCTTCAAATAGCTGAGCACAGAGGAGGGACAGGAAGTGGCAGAACAAGAGGAGTGGGGGGAGGAGTGGGAGAGGAGCTGGGGAGAAGAGAAGGAAGTAGAGGAGGAGGAGGGGAGGAGAGGGGGAGGGAAAGAGAATCAAGGGCTGGGGAGGAGCTCTGCACCAACATGAGTTAGAGCCATTTGTCTTTCAAGGGGTCCTCTTTCCCTTCCACCTCTAGCCTCTCTTCATTTAGGATGAACTCTGGAAAAACCTCTACTCACAGGGCCTTTATCTGACGGCAAAATATATGAAAATAATGTTCTTTGTTCTCTGGTTTGAGGTTTGGTCTAAGGTTTTGTCACCAGCTCTGGTTTCGGTTTCTGGCCCATAGTTGTCTCCTCCCCCCGTCCAATCTCTCACCCTGTCCCTTCTCCCTGCTGTCCCTATTGCCAAGACAACACAATTCCTTCTGAAGCCTTCCAGCCACAGCCCAGGGAGGTTTGGGATCTAGACTGTGCCCCTCCCCAGTCCTAGTGTTCTCCTCTCTGTGGGTCCCTTGCTTGGTGAATCCTGGTCAGGGTGCACCATGTAAGATAAAGGTCGACAGAAATTCTCGGCGTTTCTCAACCCAGTGCCTTCCCTCCTCTATGAAACCAGAAGTCAACTGGCTCCTCTTTCTCTTCTTCGAGCTCCTCTCCCAGAAAGAATCCATGTGAGGAACGCAACAGTGAGCATGGTAAACTTTCTGTTTTTGTCAAAGCGATGAGAGGGAAATAATTTAGGGCCTACCACTCCAGAGTAAACCACCTGAAATCCACCCTGGATATTTCTGTTCTTCCAAGTCCTTTTTCAGCGCTTCCTCTCCATCTCCCCAACACACCCCGACTCCCCCAACCCTCAGGGCAATGCTCTGGGAGACAGAAGTCCTGCCTGTTATATTTCAGATACATCAAAGAGGAGTGGTTGGTTAAAAGCATGGGTCTGGACCCAAATTGCCTAGATCAAATCCTAGCTCAGATACTTTGTAAATGTGTGAATTCAGGCAATTTACTTAACTTCTCTGTTTCCTCTTCAATAAAATGGGGATAATATTACCTACCACAGATCATTGTTATGAGGATCAAATGAGGTAACATACAAAACTTAAAACAGAACCTGGCACACTGTAACTGGCATACATGGTAATACAGTTCTTACTTTAAGGATTACTCTTGGGAGATGGCTTATCAACCACAGTTGTCCCTCTGGGATCTAATCTCCACCCGAAGCACATTCTTTCTAAGGATGGTCAATGGTCTCAACCAGAGGATTTATGGTGAATGAAATTTTCTTCATTGAAATACCTTTAAGCCAACCCTCATTCATTCATTCATTCATTCAGGCTTAGAGAAACTCCTCCTCTTTGCAACAAATTTTTTTTTAGCTTACTGACTCTAATCATAAGTTAAAGATCGGTAAGGAGTTAATATACTCCTTTTGGGCTGCCCTGGAGCCCATCTCCATACATTAAATCGTACCATTTCATTCCAGTTTTTCAATACAACTTCCCCATGGATTTTCAGTATACTCCCCAAATCGGTTTGAGCAAGAGCCCCAGTTCCTAGCTCTCACTGTTCCCTCCTGTCAAATGATTATGGCGTCAGCACATCACAAAAGCACATTTACAATTTTAAAAGAATTACAGGAACACAGGGGCAATACCAACCACAATAAATTGTGAAGCCAAATTTTTCTAAAGATAGTTATCAACCAATGCCTCAAAGCCCAGCTACAGTTGTAGGATTTCATCAGGCTTTTCTGTTCCCATGGTAACCAATGTACGTGCAAAGTCTATAAACATATATTAAGAGAGGCTGAGAGTGGAAAACACACTGCACTGAGTCAGAAGAGCGAGGTCTAACCCCAATTCTGCAGCTGATAAGCTGGGTGGTCTGGGGAAGCTATTTATAACTGTCTGAGCCAGTGTTTCAGACTCTATCAGTGTTTCTCAAAGTATGTGCCTCAGGTCACCTATACCCAAATCAATGGTTATGCTTGTTTAAAGTCCATATTCTTAGGCCCCTTCCTGAACTACTGAATCAGAACCTCTGGGTATGGGGAACAAGAATCGCACTGTTAACAAGATCCCCAGGTGGTTCCTAAACACACTGAAATCTGAGAACCACTGGGCTCTATGATCCTCCTCCAGCATGTTATAGTTCGCTGTTTATTCGTGCAGGGCAGAATTTGGTTGCTTTGGATCCAAAGAATCATCTCAAAAATTCCTGAGCAACCCTGGGGAGAATATGTCTTTCAGAATACTCTTTCATTAACACGTGTTTACCTGGCACTTTTAACGTGTCAGGGACTGCTCTCGGGACACATCAGTCAAAAGAGAAACAAATGCCTGTATTCATGGAGCTTACATCCTAATGTGTGATAATACAGATAATAACCTGTTAGTAAATATAAAAATAGGTGAATTATACGGTATGTTAGATGGTGATAAGTGTGGTGGGAAAAAAATAGAACAAGGTAGTAGGGTCAGGATGGAAGGGTGTTAAAATTTCTCCTAAATTATATGTACCCACAAAATTGACTTATATATTTATTATAAAGGCCAGACAGGTGGGCCTAACTGCACCTTGAAGTGGACTTGGGGAATGCAGTAGATATTGTTGGTGCCCCACTCAAATCCCCTTTAGGGCTGGTATACCTCACGTCACCACCCCCCTCCTCCTTACCCTCTGACACTATTCCATCCCCTATCAGTAACTCAGTGACTGATTATTGATGACCCCTTGCCTCAAGGTGGGATCAACTTAGTGGAATAATTTGTGCTCCCTGAGCTCTCTTGGGGAGGCCACATCCTTGCTAGTTTCCCCCTGCCCTAGCCTACTTCTCTCCCTGCCTTGTCCTGGGAGCATTCTCTGTAAATCATTTGCACAAGAATCCCTGTCTCAAGTTCTGCTATTCTAGGGAACCTGACCTAACACAGGCCCCCAAGCAATAGGATAGGATATTTCCCTCAGTGGGGTTCTACAGACCAGCACAACTGAGAGTTGTTATGGCTCACTCTCCCCCTAATCTTCATTGTTCCCTTTTCATCCTCAATTTATCTTTACTATTCAGAGTCATTGGGTGTCTTACATTGCTCTGCACAGAAAAGCAGGCCAGGCACTCTGAGATGCATTGCCTGGTGTCTGCTCTCTGCTTCTCACTCCTTTACCCCGTCAGCCACAGACATTTCCTGAATGCCTACCATGTGGCAGGGACTGTGCTGTGCTTGACGATACAGCACTGGGTCCTGGACATCATTACTAGGACACCAGCACCCATTTTCTGTCAAATACCTAATGCTTGAAAATGACCACACTTACTGTTCTATCATCTGGCTTAAAGATAGTGCTAATATAACTTTCTCATCAGCAATGTTTTTTTTAAAAATCCAACTTTGACACATCTCTGCTCAAATAAATGAACATTCCCACCTTGACTGCCTCTGTGAGGCAGAGAAGGCGGGATGGGGGCAGAGGGACTCATGCCAGCAGCATGCTCTAATGTAAGAAGGTAAGAGCATGTGCATCCGACAGTTTTTATTACAAAAAGAAAAGCCCTCCTTCTCCTTAATAGAGTCTACTTTTCACAATCACTGCATCAGAGATTGATTTTTTTTTAATGATGGTGATGGATGCTGGAGCAGGCATTCTTCATAGTCTTGACAGCACAGACATTCTTGAAATATTTGCAAGATTAAAAAAAATGCTTGGGAGGCTTTTCTTTAAAATAAATTTTGTAATATAACTTTTCTTTGCTCCTGGCATTTAGTGGGGGAAACATTAAAGGGGGTCCATCTATGGAAGTTTGCCGGAAGCCTCAGGGGTTAGGGTCAACCTGCCTGCTAGTCTCCGATGGCTGAAGATAAAGCCCGTACCCACAAAGAGGGTGGTGGTGAGGGTCTTGAACTGGCAGAGCTCCTCCAGGGAGAGGGCTGAGCCCCTTCACTTTGAGGCCGTCAGAGGCCCCACGAATGCTCTGTGAAGATAGTTTGCAACAGGCAGAAGAGAATAAACAGTTTTGCATAAGTAAAGGTCTTAGGTCAGTGCGCTCTGGTATTTTATCCAGCCAGAGAGAGGAGGAGCCTGATAGAACTTAGAAGGAAGAGAGTGACGGTGAGTCACTGCTGAAGTGTCATGATTTCAGCAAGTTTCCCGCAGGCAGGAAGATCTGCTGTATTACTCACAGGCCACTTTCTCTCTGAGTCTATTCTTCTATTTGCAGACCCACAAGGGAAAGTGCCCAAGCCCTTAAAGCTCATCTCTTTCAGCTCCTCCCACACCTCTCTCTCCTCACAACAAAGAGGGAGGCCCAGAGCTGCACTGCAGCTAGTGTGTGCAGGAGAATCACCAGGGGACCTCGTTCAAATACAGAGTCTGATTCAGTAGCTCTGAGTGGGACCCAACAGTCTGTATTTCTAATAAGCTCGTGGCGATTCTAATGCTAACATGGTTGCTGAACCACACGGATGGCAATGATCTAGTTGATTCAGAACCACACCATGCTGATGGGAGGAAAGCTGGCCATAATATTGATAAAGGTGTTTTTTTTCTGGTGACAGCAAATCTCCAATCTTATCCCTGGAAATGAGCCCAGTGACTGAGTGCTGCTATCAATGTCTCTTAATGTCCCTATTTATCCGTCACATTCAGGCAATAGCTAATGCTCTGGCCAGCATTCCTTCTTGCCTCTCGTGACTGGGCCCAGAGTAGGCCCCCTGGAAGAGAACTTTCATGAGACACAAAAGTATAAAATGAAATCTCGCATTCACCAGGAGATTTTCTGCTTCATCACTCCGCCTCCAGCTGCTTTATGAGCAGCAGCTCGGCAAGGCAGCCTTTTTTCTGTTGCATCAAGGCATACGCTGCTCACTGAAGCCCGCTCCTCCTCCGTGGTGAAGTGTGTTTTGCATTAAACAGCCACTCCAGATGAAAGGGCCATTTGCTTCTAAATTGCATAAATTGCTATTTCTTTATTGCTCTCATAACAGGGGCTTCTCTAAAATTGGTGTGAAGGGCTTCCAGTTTGTAGTTTCTCCTGTTTTCCAGGCCTTGCTCATTTTCACAGCTCTCGAATTCTCCCTCTCAATTCCCGCCCGTGTTGGTGGGCGGGAGAGCAGAGGATGGAGTGGGGGTGCAGAGTGCTAATTAGATCAGGCTGAAAGAACCCTGGCAAGAAGCCATGGGAGGGGAGGCCTTGTCAGGTGGAGCCAGCTCCCAGGCTTGGTGTGGATGATGACTCAGGTATCACAAGAGAACGTGTATAAGGTGCAGTTTGGGTAGCAACCAATGTCTGGCTTGAGTCACTGATGGATGTTTACGTATTATTAGAAGCAAGGCTCGAGCCATGATGATTCCTAAATAGGGAAAGACAGATTGACACAGACATGAAAGCTGTCAAGTCAGAATAAAGCACGCCTGTCAGCTTTGTCTCCAGGATTTTGTGGTCTTTGATTAATGCTACGGAGGATGGAGCAGTATACAGATGGCTATTCAGAAGCATCTTTGCATTAATCAGAGTGCCTGCTTGGACTGGGAAGGGAGTGGGCAAATTGCTTCAGGGAGGGGTAATGACATCCTTTTGGAGGCCACCTCAGCTCACTAAGAGTTCTTTGAGGCTGTTCACCTTGGAATTGACTTCTATGAGGCAGAGCTGGGCTGACAAGTCCTTCAAGAAACTGGATAAACACAGCTTTCCTACCTGGACCCTCCAGGATCTCCTGGAGGCATTCTCACGGGTATAGGTTTGGCTTGGGGTCTGCGGTAGGGAAAAGGCCCTTTAAGTAGATGGAGGAGTTAGTATGTTTAAAGGGCTTAGATCAGCATCCAGCCTTATATAAATAGCTCTTATAACTAGGCAATCCTATTCACTCAGGAGGTGCTCCCAAATCCACCTCGAATTAAACAGCATCTGCTGGTCAGAAGTAACCATCTTTCCTGAGTATCCCTAAATCAGAGTCTCTACCAGTCCATCACTGATCAAAGAGTAACTACTTTCCACTGATTTACGTCTTTTAAAAAGTAATTAGGGGCTGACCCCGTAGCCAAGTGGTTAAGTTCATGCCCTCTCCTTCAGCGGTCCAGGGTTTCACCCGTTCAGATCCTGGGCATGGACCTAGCACCACTCATCAAGCCATGCTGAGGCGGCGTCCCACCTAGCACAACCAGAAGGTAGCTACAACTAGAATATACAACTACGTACTGGCCGGCTTTGGGGAGAAGGAAAAAAAAAAGAGGAAGATTGGCAACAGATGTTATCTCAGGGCCAATCTTTAAAAAAAATGTAATTAGAATGGATTTGAAGTTGCTCTTTGAATAATCGAGAAAGTTAGTTCTAGCCAACTCTCTGGGAATTACACATCATCATCGGTGTTTGTCAGCTGTGCCATGGTGTAGTGTGGTTATCAGCACACACACTGAAGCCACACTCCTGAGTTTAGCTCCTAGCTCCTCTGGTTACTAGCTGTGTGACTTAGGGCAACTACTTTTATCTTCTTGACCTCAGTTTCCTCATCTGCGGAATGGGGAACAATAAGACTATCTATCTTAGACAGCTGTGGTGAGGATTAAATGTGTTGATGTGTGTGGAGCACTTCACACAGTACCTGGCACGTAATTAGTGCCACTATATTGTCACCACTTTGGAGGTGTTGGGTGTCATTGGTCAAGTGTCTACTGGTAAAAAGAAGATGGGGAACCATCTTCTTAGCGTAGATAATCTATATTAGATTGTCTATTGGACATTCCATCAGTAAACTGGTCAGTATTTATCCAGGGCGTTCTTGTTTGAAAACTCTGTACTTCACTTATGGCAAACCAATTCTGTATATCCAGTTTTCAAAGCTGATAATTTGGGGCTTAAGTGAATTCCAAAGGATTATCTGCTTATTACAAAGATTCGATGTAGACGTCCTTTCAAAATCCAGCTCCTTTAGTGCATTCTAAATGTAACAACTAAAACATTGATTGCATGGAATGTTCCAGAATATCCCAAGAATTTGTCCTGCCTTTTCAGTACCAACCAAATTTTTGAGTAACCAAATGGCCCTAGTGGATGAAGGAAAGTTCTTCTATATCAAAATTATGGAGGAATTGAATTATGAGGAAACGACATAGAAAATTACCATTTTGCAGCCCCTAATGAAAAACTGAAATAGGTGGTGGTCATTAATAGAGGATAAAAGACGTTAATGAGGAAATTTACAACGGAGAGCTCAGGCTATTATCAGCCAAAAATCACTGAGCAATCTTGGCACCACTAAAAATGCGACTAGACATTATGTACCTCCAGATATAAGGTAAAAATGAAGTAAACAGTATCACTGATGAAGTACACTTGGAAAAAAAATTGAACTTCAGTCCAGCCATTAATTCCACCTTCTAGTCTATAGAAAATATAGTGGGCAGAGGGACGTGTTAAATGGCATCATGAAAAAGGAATCAGTGACAGCTAGGATGTAAGACACTCTAGACAAGCTGACTTGTTTCTTCAACAAGTCAATTACTTGTACAGAAAAATGCAGGGATGACTCTTCTAGATGAAAAGCGATTTAAAGAACACTAAAGAGATGTAACCACCAAATACAAAGAATGGACAGTTTGGATCCTGATTTGAGCAAACAATTGTAAAAGTTATATTGATAACTGAGAAAATTTAAATGTGGCCTGGTATTAGATGATGCTGAGGAAATATTGCCAATTTTGGTAGATGAGATGATGGCATGATAGTTGTATAAGAACATATCCTTTTTGGGAGATTCATGTAGACGTTTTAAAATGTCTGGAATCTCTTTAAAATAATCCAGCAACAAAGAAAACAACCAAAAAAAGAAAGAAAGCAGGGGGAGAAGGTAGAGGAAATAAATAGGGCAAAATGTGTTGGTTGTTGAAGCTGGTGATTGGCACATGGCTTTGTGTGTACTTTCTACTTTTGAGTATGCTTGGAAATTTTCATAATACAAATTTTAAGATAAATCCCAAAATAAACATTATCAAAACAAAAGTTAAACAGAATTACAACATCCAATCCTCTTGCACTCCCTCTTTCCCTGTAATGGGGTGAACTGTTCCTATGTTGAAGTCCTAACCCTAGTACCTTGGAATGTGACTGTATTTGTAGGCAGGGCCTTTAAAGAGGGAATTAAGGGAAAATGAGGTCACGTGAGTGGGAACCTAATCCAATATGACTGGTATCCTTATAACAAGGGGAGATTAGGATACAGACACACACAGAGGGAAGACCACGTGGAGACATATGGGGAAGATGGATATCTACAGGCCAAAGAGAGGAGCCTCAGAAGCAATCAACCGTGCCAACACCTTGATCTTAGACTTCTAGTCTCCAGAACGTGAGAAGATAAATGTTGTTGTTTAAGCCCCAGTCTGTGGTGCTTTGTTACGGCAGCCCCAGCACATTAAAACACCCCCTTCCCTGCTTGGTTTTCTTTACAGCAATTACCACCGTCTAATGCATTATATATTTATTTCCTTATTGTCAATCTTTCCTCACTAGGATGTACATGAGGACGGTACATTATCTGTTTTGTCAACTGCTAAATCACAAGCACCTGTACCTGGGCTTGGCCCATTAAGCAAGAAGATTCTTAATAAAAATATGTGAAAAGTTGGGGCCAGCCTGGTCATGCAGCAGTTAAGTTTGCATGTTCTGCTACAGCGGTCCAGGGTTTGCAGGTTCGGATCCCGGGTGCGGACATGGCACCGCTTGGCAAGCCATGCTGTGGTAGGCATCCCACATATAAAGTAGAGGAAGATGGGCATGGATGTTAGCTCAGGGCTAATCTTCCTCAAAACAAAAAAAAAGTGAAGTGTGGTACTGATGAATGAACATAAATTGGAAGTAGTTCATGAATACCTCCTAGGTTGGCAATATTTTTCCAGGATGAGAAGTGTCATCCAGCTCACTCTACCTTTGTCTATCTACCGCATCCTACAGCCTGTCCAAAACTCCTGAAATTTGCCCAGAGACTAAGCATCTTGGGTGTTTGGCTTTCAGAGAAGTCACTCTATCTTCTGATTCTCTTCCAGCCTACAGTGAGCCCAAGACCCTCAGCGCATCTGTGGAAGGTTTGGAGGAGGCACCAAACTGTTCTAGTGTCTCCTCTCTAGGGGTCTGAAGGAGCAGAGTGTAAGTGAAGATTTGGAGAAGTGAAAATGTGACTAGGAGGTAAAAAGAAGAGCAAAATTAGAGCCTACCTATAGGGTACATTTGTCACATTTCCTGGCTGCATGGCACCTACTGAAAACCTTTCCTGTGTTTGGAGAAAGTCCTGCCTTATAAGCCCTGCCCTTCAAGGTGGAATATTTCCCCAGGCTCCCTTGCAGCTAAAGAACAGGCATGCGACCTGGGATCCACCAATCAGACACCACGCCCACACAAAACTTCTCTTTGAAAGTGGGCAAGGTAAGAATGCCAGCACCATCTAGAACATATTTTCTGGTTCAGATGGTAGAGGGGATTTTGACAGTGGCAGTGGCTGAACGGTGAAGTTCTTGGTGCAGAGGTGCTACTGGTGCTGACGGCACTGATAGTTGCAGTAAAGTAAGTTCCTGGTCTAAGTAGCAACATTGCAAACTATAACATTAGTGCCTGGTGGCCATGGTGACAGCACAGTTCTGCAGCATGGCTGTGACTATTTCTCCAGTCCTCCAATAATTCTGTGAGCTACCCCACACTCTTCATGTAAACTACTTTTCCACCTAATCAAAGAAATTTAAGTGAAAGCTGTGCAGGTTCATGAGCCATAAATCACATGTTTAAGGCATATCCCTGGACAGAGAACAAAAAAAAATTTTTGTGTGGTAAAATAAATAACATAAAATTTATCATATTAACCATTTTTAAGTGTACAATTGGTAGCATTAAGTACATTCGTAATGTTGTGCAACCACCACGAGTACTCATTTCTAGAACTTTGAGAATGAAATTATTTTTTGGTGAGGAAGAGTGGCCCTGAACTAACATCGGTTGCCAATCTTCCTCTATTTGCTTGAGGAAGAGGGTTGCTGGGCTAACATCTGTGCCAATCTTCCGCTATTTTGTATGGGGGATGCTGCCACAGCATGGTTTGTTGAGTGGTGTGTAGGTCCATGCCCAGAATCCAACCCACACACCCTGGGCCACTGAAGAGGAGCCCAAGAACTTAAACACTATACTACTGGGCCGGCCCTGAGAATGAAAATTTTTAACATGGATTCATGTCTTTGAAGATGCTAGGTGTTTTGTTCACTTTTAATTCAAGCTGACAAATACTCACTGTCTAATTTCTACAACATAAGCTCCACAGCTCTGTTGTTTATTGCTGCATTGCCAGCATCCAGGAGGTGCTAGAAAAATATGTTTGACATGGTACAGTCAAATAGGATATTCTTTAGGCCAGTACTTGTGCAGTCTTGTCAACAGGTGTGTACACACACTGTGTGTGGACAGATGTTCCTTTAGTGGGAAGAAGTGGCCATTACTGAAAGTGGGAAGCAGCAACTGCCCGCCTGGGCGCCCCTGTCCCCTGGGTCGGGGGGCTGGAAAGGCTAATGTAAATTTTACTTTCACCTGGGTTGAACCTACAAGGTCTACTAAAGACTCCTGTGGTTGGAATTACAACTAGTTAGTGAGAGCTGTCAGTTTCTGCTTCTGAGAAGCTCAGACACGCTTTCGGTGATATAATAAGAATTTCTAAGATTTCTGGGTGGAAAATTAGTAATAAAAGAATATTTGGTGGTGAACGAGTTGGGGGGACCATTCAGTCAGTCATTCAGCAGTATTTATTGAGCATCTTCTTTGCGCCAAGTTCTTTCCTGGGTACTAAGGCCTCTGCTGCAAACAAAACAGACAAGTGCCTCATAGCTAGATCTTACATACTAATGGGGAAAGAGAGAAATCAAATGTCAGATATGTCTGGTGGGGAAAGTGCTAGAAAGAAAAATAAGGCTAGGTAAGGCTGGAGGGAGTGACTAGAGATGTGTGTTATTTTTGATCCAGTCATCATGGAGGATCTCTGAGAAGGTGACATTTGACCAGGGATCTAAGGAAAGCAAGGGAGGGCGTCACATAGTCATCCGGAGTGTTCCAGACAGAACAGGAGGGGCAGAGCTCTGAGGCAGAAACGTGCTTGGCAGATCCCAGGAACCACAGGAGGTCTGTACAGCCAGAGTGGAGGCAGGGGAAAGTGAGAGGCAAGAAGGTCCCAGAAGCAGCAGAGAAGATATTTTGCTCTGGAATATCCCAAGTGAGTATTGCAAGACGAGGCAGATGTACCTCCTGGGGCTCAAGTGAGATGTTTCCCTGAAAGTGTTACCGTCCTGTAGGGCAAGGGGGATGAGGGGACCACCGCTGTTTCCTCACAGGCTTTTTGACAGCTCTTTCTCTCGAGTCCTATCTATCAGGGTGAATTGCTGTTTTTGTTCTCTGGCTTCCCTGGCCCAAGCAGGCTTTTTTGCAGTGAGATGGGAACCATTTGTCTGCAAGTCCCATGCCGAGTGTGTCCTCAGTGCCTGGCATGGGGCCAACCCTGTTATCAGTGAGTAGGATGCGAGCCTTATCAATAAGGTAAAGATGCAAGTGTGAGAAGAAAAGGAAAGATCCAGCAGGGAAGGACAAAGGGAGGAGAGAGGCGGAGGAGAGAGACTCCAGGACAAAGGGCCTGTGAAAGTGTGGAGCTATGAAGGTGGAAGAACAATATCCCTGCCCCACCTCCCAAATGACGCTTGCTTGGGCCTCTTGAAAATGATTGCTTGTATTTCTGCCTCATCGTTTCCCACTCATTTTCCTGATATTAAGAGAAAAGAAAAGACTGCTGGAGCTGAGCAGAGTCTAATAAGCACAGCGGGTACCCTTGATCCTTTTTCAGGGTGCGCACGCTTGTGGTTAGATTTGAAATGGGTTAGATTGAAAATGGCATTGTGGAACCAGCCGTGGGCATGCATACCCCCACGCAGCTGAACATCTGATTACATACAAGGGGAATTATGCTGTTTTCTGTCAGCCTGATCTTTGGTGACGCAGACTGTTCTTTGACATAAAATTGAAACTATCAGAATTAGCATGGGAAGGGCCATTCTTTCGCTCTGATATGTAATCTCAGTATCCTCAAGTTTCCCAGACTTCTGTAAGCTTATTTTCTTCTAATATCCAGATTTAACAGCCTGAATCTTCGCTCTGACTGCAGGAAACCAGTCCCCTCTGGATATTTCTGAAGATGTTTGGCAAGTGTTTGCGTGCCCTGGGTGTCATTTGTCACTTACCCCCACCTCCCACGCTATGGCACCTTCTGCTTTTCTGCCCCCGGCTGTCTCCTCCCTCTTTTTCATATGACTACTCTCTCTTGGCTCTGCTTTATCCCAAGTGTGGACACAGCCCTCTCCATTCTCCACTCACTCCAAATCCGAGCTGGGGTGTGTGGAGGCAGGAGTGAGGCTCAAACTATTTAACAACTGCTCTGGCCCAGGGAATGGCCCGTCAATCCTAAAGGATCCCTACTGTGTCCGTCATAATCTTTTAGTGTCTTTAGTGTCTGGGGAGGTTAAGGGCTCGTGGGGCTGAGGCCAGGGTGTTCAAGGCAGGGGTGGTGGGAATTGGGAGAAGCAGCTTCAGGACAGAGGCTATTTCCCTGTATAAAATATTTTCAAATTTTAACACCAAGCATTGCTATATGGTATGTACTCACTAAAATAGTCATGTGCAACAGATTTCCTGAAGGATTGGGCATATTGCTGGAGCAATTTAAAATTAGGTCTCAATCGCTGTAAGTCTGTCAGTCATCCCCATTAGAAGGAGCCCCTCATTGGTGGTCTCTCCCCTTGGGAACCAGCTGGCCACCATGATTGTGGGGTCTCTTCCCTCAGAACCAAATTACTTCTCAAATCTGCTTTCACTTTCAAGTCTAGAATTCCTCCCCCACTCAGCTCACACACTTGTCAGAGAAAACTGAAAATCCTTTCGCAAAAACAAAAAAGCTCTCCAAGCAAGTCATAGTCCTGATTTTATTCATTTATAAAAGAGCAGCCTCAGTCCATCTTCCTCCATTTTTGCATAGCCAAAGTGCCATTGAATGTTTTCTTCATCAGCAGAGCGTCCTAGGATGAATTCTGCTCCCGCCCCCTCCAGCAACAGGTACAACTTGCAGCCATCTTTTAAAACAGCATTTTAGGTTTTCTACGTCAGACACAGAAAGCACTTAGCAGTGCCCGGTAGATAATAGAGGCTGAATAAGTGATATTTTATCCATCACTCCTTAGTCACACCTCTTAGCAGTTTCTCAGTAACTTTCTTGAGGAAATAGATTCATTCATTCATCTCTTCAACAAATATGGATTGAGAGCCAAATTCAGGCTAGGCACTGTGCTCATTTGAGGAAAAAGAAAATAAAAAAGACAAAGATTCCTGCTCTCATGGAGCTTACACTTTAGAGGGGGAGACAATAATCACAAAATAAGACACAGAGTATGTGAAACAGTGACCACTGCCAAGAAGCTAAAAAGCAGGAGGGATGAACAGACGGTGTTGAGGGGTTTTAGATAGAGATTTTGATTTTAGAGGTAGAGGTTTTGTGAGATTGTAGAGAACTAGGGAGGACCTCTTGGAGAAGGCGACATTCCAGTAAAAATTGGAGAGGGGAAGGTGAGCTATGCAGACTTCTAGGGGTGGGATGGGAAAGAGAAAACCTGCTACCACATGGCAGGCAAAACCAACGACACTGAGAAACCCCAGCTTGTAAGAATGATAGGATTGAAACATGGACTAGTGCTCTAGGTGGGCCCTGGTTTTCTCCATCAATGAATAAGGATGAGTTTATTTTTTCTTTTTAAAGAAGAAACTACTTTTCCTCTTGGCAATCATAACACTTTTCCTTCCATCTCACTCAGCTATAGGAGGATAAATGTCTCCAGCACAGTAGTGTCAGACTATTAAACTTATGGTTCATTTATGGCAAGAAATAAAAACAAATGTGACATTTATTCTCTTGGTGCCCTGCATTTTTCCCAGTAAATCAATCATGGATGGTAAATTAATTGCGGGCTGCTTTTATGTACCTGAACCAGGTACAGCTGTTCCAAATAAGTTCACATTGAAATAACCCAATAAGGAGTGTTTGCTATCCCCTTGCTAGAGTATATCTACACTGGGCAGTTGTTAGCCCACAACCTTGTCTGCCTGTAGCAATAAGTGTTTAGATTTAGGCTGATAGGAGCCCGTGAAAAGTGATCAATTTTTAGAGGATTTCAAGATTGAAAAACAGTTCTGTCTCCTAGCAGCTTATGCTCCTGTCACATCTTGCACCCTTTGTGTTTGGAGATGGAATCCTTAATGACAGGGTCCATGAGCGTGGCTCTGACAAAACAGCCCTGTGCCTGTCTGGTGATCTGTGGCTACAGCCACAGTTGTTGGTAGAGAATGTTGCAGTGTGGAGCTCCACCTGCGCCTTGTATGTCCAGCCCATTCTCAATAGCCATGCACCTGACCTGGCCGGCCAGGCTGCCTCCCTTCTTTTCAGCCATGCCCTTCAATAGTGTGATTAAATTGCCTGCCAGAAGAAAGTCTTGTCTGAATGGTTAACCCTGGTAAAACTCACAGAAGACTAGAGGTCTAATTCCAGCTTCATCATTTACTTGAGCAAGTCATTTCACTTCTGAGCCACAATTTTCCCATCTGTAAAATGGGAACAATAATGGTACCAATTTTATAGGACTGTGGTGTCAATTAAATGAAATAATGTATATAAAATATCTTACATGATGCTCAACTTGGTAGTAAGTCATGGGCACTATTATTTTGAGTTATTCTGAAGGTTAAATGAGGTCACAGTTGTGGAAGTATTTTGTCCTTTGTAAAGAATCATCACCACCACCATCATCAAGGACCCCTGTCTTCTCTACATAATTATAAAACTCTCTTCAGCTTAGCACAGTACTGAGCATCCGAAGGATATTTAGGTCATGTTATTTGCTGCAGTCTTCTGTAGTGAAGGACATGAGACTGAAATCAGAAGCCTTATCTAGTCCCAGTTCTCCACTAGATCTCCATGTGACCTTAGAGAAGTCATTTAAGTTCTCCGAGCCTTACTTGACCATCTGTAAAATGGGAAAATTAGACTCCTAAATTTCCATGGTGCTCAAAAATTTTACAACCCCATGTAAACTGAAAGCAAGAACTGGAACTATGGGTATAGATTTCTGTGACGTGGGAGACTAGGGAAGTTTCCATTGCAGCCCTGGCTTCCTTGTTGCTTACCTTCAGCCTCAACCTGAAAGTGAGCCAGCCAGAAAATCCTTCTGGAATGAAAACTTGATTATGTCATTCAGTTGCTTAAAATCTGTCAGTGACTTTCCATTGCCTTCAGAATGAAATCTAAATGCTGTGGCATGACATGCTAAGGGCAACTTGTAACTAAAACATTGGAAACAACATATATGTCCCCTAAAGAGAAAACAAAAGTCAAAGTATAATATCTCAATAGTTAGAATGCTATTCACAAGTTACAATAATGTTGTAAAGACTGATAATTTGGACAGTTCTTATAATGAAACAAGTTAAAAAACGCAAGGCAAAAATGTTTTACTTATAATATGATTATAACTATGCTAAACAAGTATCTTACTTTTTAAAAAAGACTAAATTTTAAAAACACAAAATACGGATAGTAGTTGATTTGAGTAATTTTTCCTTTTCGTAACTCTACTATATTTGGCAATTTTTCTCTTTCACAAGAGCATGTTATTTTCTAAAAAATTTTCAGTTCTTTTCTTATTCCAAAAGTAAAGCATATTCATTTTAGAAACGTCAGAAAATTCAGCTAAGGAAAAAGAAAAAAACCACAAAATCTTCCTATACTCCTCACCTCTCAGAAATAATCACTATTAAATCCCCTTGTCTATTCTTATTCTTGTATACTTATTCATATTCTTATTGTATATATATACAAAAATACATACACTCATATATATACAGTCATGCATTGCTTAACAGGGACAAGTCCTGAGAAATGCATCGTTGGCGATTTCGTCATTGTGCGAACAGCCTAGAGTGCACTTACACAAACCTAGATGGTACAGCCTATACACATCTAGGCTGCGTGATACTAATCGTATGGGGCCACCATTGTACATGTGGTCCACCATTGACTGAAACATTGTTATGTGGCACATGACTGTCCAAGAATAAGAATATATAACAGAATTTAATGGCAATTTTATATATATGTGAATATTTTAAAAATTATAAAAATTCTGGCACCCAGAGCAGGCAAAAACAGTTGAGCAGCACTCTTTTTAGATTCTCGTAATGAGGCTCTCTCCTACCTGGGTGTAACACATCTTACATAAGGGTTACTAGCATTTTCTATCTGGGGATGGCAGCTCCATTTTTCTTCCTCGAGGTTTCACATGGTGGAAAGTGCTTCCTTCTGGGTCCCAGGAGAGGAAAACTATTTTCTACATGAGAAGTTTAGTTGCCTTCTTATTCTCATTCTACTCTTAATGCTGAGAATCTTGACTTTAGAACTCTCAATATAATAACAGGCATTAGTCAAGGATATTTAATCATCTATAACACTGAAATTCTGACTGTCTCCACAAGTCCTGTTTCTTAGGGTTTCTAACTAGGTGGCACCCTGCTGTTCCTAGGGCTAAAGGAAATACAAAGTGAATGCAGGGTGAGTCTGTCTTCTGTGGGCCTGGCCCCCATGGTCCACAGCTGGGTAACTGGAGACACGAATCAAGAACGGCAAGCACACTCACAGGTGCCCACAAGATAGTTTCACCAAAACTGGAACCTGGCAGGGAGACTTTTATAGAAACTCAGCCCACTCACCAAGTCTGATCCTACCGGGAACCAAGTTCTGGGGCTTGCCCAACCAAACCATGAAACAAATTTATTCTTTCAACAACCACTTGAATGGTGACTCTATAGTAGATGTGCCAGGGTACATCAGTTACCAAGGCAGCAAGATCCCTTCTGGCCGTGGAAATGTCCCCTTCTCTCAAACAAAAGAGTAAACCTCTGAGGAGTCAGTTCTGTGACGGGCGGTGGGAAGGGTTTTCCAGGCAGAGGCTATGACATGGGGAAAGGTGGCGAAGAGTTTGGTATGTTCAAGGAACTGAAACAAGACCAGTGGAGCTTCCACACAGTGAACAGGAAGTGGCAAAGGATGAGGTGGGATCTGAGGGAATTATAAACCATGGGGAATGGTGTGGATTTCATTCTCTGGGCAGTGGAGCACTAGAAGGAATTTAAATAGAGACAGGAGGTTGGTTTGGCAACTCTGGCTTGCCTTTCATTCCTCTCCAAGGTGTCAATTCCCCTGTGCCCACTTCACCCCTCACCATATTCTCAACCCCTCTCCTCAGATCCTTCAATCTCTAGGTAACTTTCAATCATAAGAGGTAAATACCAGAAGACATTCCAGAAGTTTGCACTGTAATGGTATTCAAACACCTCAAGACAAGGGTTGATTGTCTGGCTACAGAATTGTAAGCATTGGCCAGAGGTAGGAGAGAATTGTGGAACATTCTTTAATCATGGACTATTCTTCCAACTCTGATCACACATCTCACAAAGGGTCAGACTGGTCTCGAAGGAAGCCAAGTAAGCACATGGTACTCTCTTTCCTGCTGGGGGACCAACAGCGCCCATCCCCACATAGAGGGCAGGATTCCAATCCTAGGGTCTTAACAGCTGAAGGGATCTTGGAGTTTCCCTGGGCCATAGCCCACATCACCCAGGCTCTTCTGGAGGGCAGGCTAAAACTACCACCTTCATTTTTATCATATTTGCATAATTGACATCTCATATTTTCCATCTCTTCATCACCTTCTGAGAGGGGCCAATGAATGGAGAAAGAGCCAGTAGGGTCCAGGAAATCCACAAATTAGACACATCTTGATGTCATTAGAAGTGGTCTGTGTTCCATTTTCATGAGAAATAAACCTAAACCTTGAATGACTAAGCTGGAATTCATGGCATTATCTCCCTCTTAGTCTTATCATGTGGGGATTTTCCCCCTAATATACCTTCAAGTCTCCTCCAAATCTCTGAAATCTTATCATGCAGCTGCTGCAATATATCTTTTGAATTATAGAAATTTTAATGCCATAAAGCAATCACTTATCGCCAGAAGACAGTGTCAAATATTATCTGGTAGACTTCAGATACCCCTGGTGTATCTCTTTCTCTCCCACACGCATACTCCGCATTCCCCCTTCAAAACACCAGCCTCTACTTGGCACTGTGGGACTCCTTAAGTCACCTGGGTCGACCGTTCAGCTCTGGCTGACCCATTTCCTGCCCTAGCCTACATGGGGCTAGAACGGTGATGTTCTATCTGCCCTGTAAGATGTTAAATGTCACCCTCTGATGTTTACCTGCTTTGAAGTTTCCTAGCCATGGTACGTGGGGAAACTTTTGTCTCCAACAGACTCCTGCTCACCCCCTGTTCTGTGTGCAAACAGGCCCTTCTTGTTGTGATTGCACATTTCTGCCCTTCCCTCCTTTCAGTTGTGGGGTTTCTTATTGTCTTACTAACAAAAATAGCAACAATACTTGCCCAAGACTTACTATGAGTCAGACGCTCTAAGCACATTTGAATATACTAACTCGTTGAACCCTCACAGCAAGCATTTGAAGTGGTTGCAATGATGAATCCTATTTTACAAACAAGGAAACTGAGGCACTGAGAGGTTAAGGAACTTGTCCAAGACCACCTAGCCACTGAAAGGCAGAATTAGTACTCTCAACCACTGGGATTTTACTCCTGTCTCTCCTTTTCTTCTTTTCCATCCATCTCCTATGCAACTACATTCAAGAGGCACTTGCTGCTCTATGCTGAGCGCTGTGGCAGGCACTTGGGATTTGGGGTCACAACTTTGAAGCCCTTGCCTGCAGTGTAACTGAGGAGACCTGCAGACACATGACAATGCGGAGTGTGCTGTGTGGGGAAGGGGAAGCCTGGACAGGGGGCTGTAGGACTTTGAAGGACAAGTTGGACCTGTGCTACCTTATCTGGCACGCTGAAGTGGGTGTACGTGATAATGCTGTAAACCATAAGCCTCTCTTCCACTGTCAGATATTATTTTGTTTGCTTCCTTCTGTCTCTTTCTTCAGTTTTTGAAACTTCATTTTTCTTGGGCTTTTGTCCTTAGAAGAGCAGTTTTTTTTGACTTAGGTGTGTATTAAAATCACCTCTTGTGGGAGCAACTGGCTGGTTTTCCTCCTGGCCACATGGCTGACCCCTTTTTCAGACCCCTTCACACTCATGGTGGTGTGTGCCTGAGTCTGGCTGACAGAATGGGAAGTGGAAGCAATGCCAGCCACCTCCAGGTCTGGCCCATAAAACCTCCCTCAAAATCCTCTTTCCTTCCTCCCCTCTCCCAGGACGCAGTGGAGGACTCTGAGGGGATTCCAAGTGACTTGTAGGTTTAAGAATCACTAACCCAATATATCTGTTTTAATCGCCACCTCGTTCCCCTTGCTACAGCTGGGTCGCCTGGCTTGACGTTTCTTGGGGGGCCTAAAATGCAGACTGTTCTTTTCCTTCTTTCATTTTTCTCTTAGAAAACACTCCCTCAGCCAGTGTTTGCTCTTGGATTTACCTGTGAGCAGATAAGGGCTGTGGGGATCTGAGGGTCCTAACATGCCCCGGATCCATCAGAAAAAAAAAGCATTTTCTGCTTCCTTAGGAGCAGAGTCATGTACTATATGAGGGCAGAGACACTGAGAGTGACCCCATCCACAATAATAAAGAGAAATAATATAAATAGACTGGAAATAAAATAGCTATTATTTTGCTAGAATTCAATAAACAAATATATATATATATGAGTACAATAATATTCGAGCATCTAGTATATACCAAGCACTATGGTAACACGCTACATGCAGTATCTCATTTAATCCCTAGGAGGCAGCCATTGTAGCTACTATCCTATTATACAAGTGAAACTAAGCACAGAGAAGGGTCACATGATAAAGGAGAAACTGAGCCAGGATTGAAAGGTCATCTGCTACCCAGACCCATGGGACCAACACCTACGTATGGGGCCTTCACAGAGCTGCCCAGGCACTCAGGACCCCATCACACTGCCACCTTGTCCCACATCCTCTCCCTCGGTGGCCCCTTTTCAGTCGAGACTGGGCTGCACTCCTCTTGCCCCTTGCTCACCACACTTTCTATAATTAAAATTTAGTCAGTTTGAACAAAGCGCCCAGACTTGATGATTCTCCCTAGTTTTCTCCACACCATTTGAGATTCCCTGGCACCATGGCAACCAGATTCTTGGATAAAACTGGATCCCTGGAGCTAAGGAAATGCAGGACCCAAGCCAAGTGCTGGAAAGGGATTCCTCAGGCGGCATCCACCCTTTGCCCAAATTCTCACCAGCTTCGCCCTCCCTCATTCACGCCATGTCAGCCATTAAGTACCCTCAAGAGCCTACAGAAATGTTTAAGACTCTTCTAAAAAAAATTGAAGGGAACTTCAAAGTAGGAAAAGAAAACTGCAAAATTGAAATTAATGAGGTTTGATTAAATGCCTACAAAAATATCATGCTAAACTTCATGAATAGTTAAATTTGGAATTCATAAAATATTCATGATGCTTAGAAACAATAAGCCTTGCTTTTCTTACTTTGCAAAGATTTTCTAGTTTGCATAATGATTGTTGAGAAATCATGGCCAATAGTAAATTGGATGTATTCCTTGTAGGCAAATCATTTCAAAAGCAGAACTATAGAAGTTATATTTTTTACAGCCAAAATAAAAATTTGTTCAAATTGGCCAAATTTTGAATACATGAGACGCAGGTGCTTTCTCATGTGTTTGATATGATGTGGGGTGGAGCCTCCGAAAGGAAGAATCTGTTAAGCCCCTTAGAATCATACACCTTCCCAAACATTAAGAAAGCTCAGTGTAGGCAAGAAACAGCCAGAGGTAAAGAGTGGCCCTGGTGGGGGCCCCCTCGGCCCTGGGTGGAGGCCCAAGAGGAGGTGGTTCTTGAATGAAATGCAGCGTTTACCCAGCCAGCCCATCTCAGGAGACAGTGTTTGAATGTGTCCAATAGATTCCAGCTGCCCCGACTGGAAACCAGCCAAGAAAAGCCTGCACCCCATTTTCCCTTCACTGGAGGAAGGAGATTGAGATGCCTTTATTTTTAAAAGCGGGGGAGTGGGAGGGGCTGCAAAGCTCAGTGTTATTCTTTCCCCTCCAGCAACTGAGGAGTGCGCCTTCCTTATCATTTGGTGCCGGCCCAAGCTCATTTTGACTCAAAGGCATCGCAAATTCATGTCTGTTTTCTTATCAAAGTCTTGGGCAGGAGGGAGACCCGGCAGCTGTCTCCCCCGACGTTAGGACTAGTGCAGGGAGAGCCCTGCGGTTCTGTGATAAAACTCGGATGCAGGAGTTAATCAGGGAGCCGCCTTTGCCTCGGCTGCCAGCAGCTCTAGATAACTCGGCAGAGGCCTGAGGAGCACCTGGGATCTAGGGAGCAAGGCCTTGACGTGACAAAGTCTCAGGACCTCGGTTTGCTCACCTGAAAATGAGGATAATTCCTGCCACTTTTTCCTATCAGCGGAACTGTGGGTGGAATGGGATAACGGATATGAAATTGCCTTAAGAGGTTTAAAGCTTTGCTGCTCAACGTGCGGCCCTCAGACCAGCAGTCTCAGAACCACCTGAGAGCTTGCTAGAAATGCAGACTCTCCGGTCTCACCCCTGATCCTCCGAAGCAGGATCTGCATTTTAACAAGAGCCCAGGTGACTTGGATGCAGATTAAAGTTTGAGAAGCACTGATTTAAAAAAAAAAACAAAACTCTGCAAATCATACCTTGTAAGGTATGACTGGGTAATGACTTGGTGAATGTCTTCTCCTCTGTTAGCTCCATGAGGTCAGGACCCAAGCTGGCTTGTTCCCCACTGTACCCTACTTTTCGCCTCAGCACCTGGCATATAGTAGGCACTCAATATTTGTTGAATTAATAAGCCTTATATCCCATATGACTGACCCCAGAGGTGGTAGGAATAGACAGGACACTAGACCTTTGTCCCTCTGAGATGTGCATTCCTCCCAGCGGGTGGTACCCTGCATTTGGCATCTAGTACAGTGCCCAGAGCAGCGCAGCAGCGGTTCCCAAAGCTTACCGCCCCGGGATCACCAGGAGACCTTGTTAAACAGACGCTGGCCCCACCGGAGTTTCCGATTCAGGAGGTCTGGGATGGAATGGAGAGTCTGCATTTCTAACAAGTTCCAGCTGATGCTAAAACTGCTGGTTCAGGGACCCCACCTTGAGAACACAGTCTAACGCACTGACGATGCTTGAATAAGCGTGTTCAAGTTTTAAATGCAGAATATGAGGCATTCACAGTGACAAAAACATCAAATTGGCAGGAAAGCATTTTCAAGCCCAAGGACATGATTGCTGTTTCAGGCCAGGCTCCTTTTCAAGTGGCTGGGGCAGCCTGAGGTGGGCCAAGTACAGGGGTACGAGAGGCCAAGGGATGAGAGGCTCTGGCGGCCACAAGGTTACAATTCAGGGTTCAGAGGCATGGTTCCAGGAGGCTGCACTCAGCGTGACTGTGACTCGTAAAGGCTCCAGGCCTCCTCCTCACTCCCAGACCCCTGAATTGCCAGGGGTGAGACTCGGTGAGCTGCTCAACGTATCAGTCAGACAGCCACTCGAGGGTTATTTGCCACCAACCATAACAGCGATAACAGCCAGCTCTTCTCCACCAGGCCTTGAGCTAAGCACTTTACATAAACTATCTTATAAAACTGTCACAAGAGCCCATGAGCTAAGTGTATTAGTTTCCTATTTGCTGTTATAACAAATTACCACAAACTTAGTGGTTTCAAATAACACAAATGTAGGGGCCGGCCCCGTGGCACAGCAAAGTTCACACGTCCCGCTTCGGTGGCCCAGTGTTCGCCGGTTAGGATCCAGGGTGTGTGGACCTAAGCACTGCTTGTCAAGCCATGCTGTGGCAGGCGTCCCACATATAAAGTAGAGGAAGATGGCACGGATGTTAGCTCAGGGCCAGTCTTCCTCAGCAAAAAGAGGAGGATTGGCTGCAATTAGCTCAGGGCTAATCTTCCTCAAAAAAAATAATAATAACAACACAAATGTATTACCTTACAGTTTTGAAGGTTAGAAGGCTGACACAGGTCCCACTGGGTTAAAAATCAGTGTCCGCAGGGCTGCGTTCCTTCTGGAGGCTCTAGGGGAGAATCCGTTTCTGTGCCCTGCCTGGCTTCTGGAGACTGCCCACATTCCTTGGTTCATGGCCCCTTCCTCCATCTTTAAAGACAGCAACATTGCTTCTCTCTGTGTCTTTCATCAGTAGTCACGTTTCTCTTCCGCCTCTCTCTTCCATTTTTAAGGCTGCTTCGATTACGTCAGGCCCACCTGGATTTTCCGGGCTACTCTTCCTATTTTCAGGTCAGCTGATTAACAACCTCAATTCCATCTGCAGCTTTAGCGTCCCTTTGCCATGTAACCTAACAGTCACAGGCTCCAGGGACTAGGATGCAGGCATCTTTGAGGCACCATTAATCTGCCTACACAGGAAGCACCCCTATTTTCCCCTATTTGGGAAATGAGAACATTTGGATTAAAGAGATGAAGACATTTTCTCAAGGGCACACGACTAGAAGTGGCTGTCTTAGCATGGGTTCCCCCAAAAGCAGGGCCTAACAGAGACTTAATGCAAGTCCTCTACTGGGAGTGAGACCCAGTGAGTGAGAGACATGGACAGCAAAGTGGGGAAGAAGGGAGTTTCAAACATGCGTTATCCAGTTGGCCATCGCCTGAGGAGAGACCACAGGGTGAGAAGGGGGAACATCCCAGGTGTGCTACCTCCAGGTTCCAGGTTGCACGTGCTGAGCACCAAGCAGGTTCCCGGGCTCTCCCCACAGTGTGGTTTCAGAAGCCCCAGGCGAGGGTCTGTCAGGCTGCACCTGGGTGAAGCTGCTTGGTGCCCACTTGGGATAGGCCCCCAGCCTCCCAGGGGACTCTGGAATAAGAGAGAGCTGAGGCCGAGAGACTCAGAAGAGAGACCTAAGTGCAGCGTTTTAAACCCAGATCTCTCTCTCTGACTCTGGACACCTGATTTAGCCCTGTTGCCACCAGCAGCACAGGCTCACCCGCAGTCATGTAGGTTCCACTCAGCTGGTGGCCCTGAGCTCCCCGAGAGGGCCAGCTCTGATCCTGACATCACTCTGGCACTCTGGAGAATCACTCCTCTCAGGAACATTCTGGTGCCTGAAAGCTCCGCATGCACATATGGGCATTGGAGTGTTTCCCTGAGGCTACATGCCCCACCCCATGGATTTGCCCATCCCCATGTGTAGTGGTCAGGGCAGAGGGGGCACCTGCCCCATCTGAGTGTTCCTCATGGTCAAATCACACCTATAGCTTCATAAATAGACCCAACCATTTTGGAGGTCAAGGCGGTGACAATGAGCAAAAGCTATGGAAAACATGAACCTCTTTTGATTTCCAGGCGTTTACCCTGTAGCAGTAATAAAAGGATATACACAAAAACTTCAAGGTTGTTCATCTCAGGGTTGTTCATGAGAATATCGGGAACAACTTAAATGTTCAGACCCTGGAAACCCTGTCGGCTATGAAACACTGTCGTAGGATATGTGTTGACACACAGACATGTTTACATTACATCGTTTTGTGCAAATGTTCCCCTTTTTTCTCTCTTATTGCTGGTCTGGATTTCCAACATTTTTGTAATAAATGTGTTTTGCTTTTGTAATTAGGAAAAAAAATGTTTACTTTTTATTACAAATAAAACTCATGCTCTCTCCTTTCTGCCACACCGCTGACTTAGATGGATTTACCCTCATTGACTCTCCTGAGATAACTCCACTTTTCTGTCTCCCACTGTGATTTCTCTCCAAGCTCAGACTCAGCTATTCAACTGCCTTCTTGGGATTTATTTCCACATGACCATCTAGAAGAGATCTCAAACTTCACCTGTCTCCACTCGAATGCTCCATACCCCCTGTCCGAAACTTGCTCCTCCTACTTCTATCTGCTGAATCATTCCTGATACTTCTCTTTCTTCCCAGACCCCCCAAACCCCTCCCCACCCACCATCATTCCATCACAGAGTCCTGTTGATTTACCACCAGATTCCTGACAGCGACCTGCCAGCCCCTGTCTCCCTCTTCACCCCACTTAGTGTCTCTCTCCCTTGCTCGCTTCCCTCCAGCTCAGGGCCTCGTCCAGCAGAGTGAGAGTACCCAGCTCTTTCCCCCCTCAGGACCTGCACACAAGCCGTTCTCTCTGCCGGAAAAGTCCCCACCCCTGCTCCTCTGTCTGTGAACTTCTTCCCATCCTGATGTCCCATCTTAGCAGTGACTTCTTAGAGAGTTTCTCTCTGGCCCTCAGTCAAAAGTAGCACCCTCTCGGGGCTGGCCCCGTGGCCGAGTGGTTGAGTTCGCGCGCTCCGCTGCAGGCGGCCCAGTGTTTCGTTGGTTCGAATCCTGGGCGCGGACATGGCACTGCTCATCGGACCACGCTGAGGCAGCATCCCACATGCCACAACTAGAAGAACCCACAACGAAGAATACACAACTATGTACCGGGGGGCTTTGGGGAGAAAAAGGAAAAAAAAAAATAAAATCTTTAAAAAAAAAAAAAAAGGTAGCACCCTCTCTTCTTCTGTGATTCCTATCATCATCTGCAATTATATAGATAGGGTGCTGTGTCCACCATGGCCTCAGCTCAGACAGAAATTCCAGTTGGTTCTATTCAAGTCCTCCTACTGCCCCATCTCCACAGAGGTGTCCAAGTCTCCTCCCCTTGGTTTAGAGGGACTTGCAAGTGCCTGAGACTCTTGACAAGGTGGGGAGTTGCGTGTGTGTATGTCTGTGTCTGTGTCTGTGTGTGGGAGGGGCCCACACTCAAGAACAGCCCAGCTGCTCCCTTCCCCTGGTCCTCCCCACAAAAGGTGTCCCTTCCTCTCTCAGTCTGGACCCCCAACCTCTCCTTTTCCCCTGCCTCCCCTGTTCTTGTTGCCATGCTGTCTTTTCACTCTCCTTTCTCCAGGCCTTGGCTTATCTGTGCTCTTATCTCGGGGAGAAAAAACAGACTCTGCAAGCTGCATGCATCCAAGAATCTTCCTGTGGTGCCAACAGTGCTGTTTCCTTTTGTTATTGTTTCTGCTTTGGTGTATATTGACTAGGTCTACCAATGAGAGGGAAGGTGAAGATGGAAACATACAGAAAACAACCAAGTTAATACCCTGACATAATCCCGCCCCATATTTTTTATTTGTGTGTTTATTGGTTTACTATTTGACACCCTGTACTGGGATGAACATTGTCACCCCCAAATTTATATCCTCCTGGAACCTCAAAATATGGCCTTTTTTGGGAAACCTTGTCTTGACAGATGTAATTCATTAAGATGAGGCCATATTGGATTAAGGTGGGCTCTAAATCCAATATGACTCATGTCTTGATAAGAAGAAGTAAATTTGGACACAGGCACACAGGTGAGAAGGCCACGTGAAGACAGAGGCAAGGATGGAGTAAGGCATCTACAAGCCAAGGAACACCAAGGACTGCCAGCAACCACCAGAAACTAGGAAGAGGCAAGGAAAGATTCTTCTCTAGAGCCACTGGAAGGAGCACGGCCTTGCCAAAAACTTGATTTTGGACTCCTGGCACCCAGAACTAAAAGATGATAAATTTCTGTTGTTTTAAGCCATCCAGTTCGTGGTACTTTCTTACAGCTGCCACAGGAAACTAACACACACCCAATAAGACCCGAAGGCCCCTCAGGGCAGGAGCCATGTCTGTTTTGTTCTCTGTTGAATCCCCAGTGTCTAGCACAGTGTCTGGTGCATAAACGGTCCCGAATAAATTTTTGTTGAGTGAAGGTAACTAAGCCTGAGCAGATGTGACTGAAGCAAGAGGAAAGCACAAGGACTGAGGTGATCTGTTTGGTCCCAGGAAGAAAAGCAGCAGCAAGAGAGTGAGAAATTGAATTTGGCTCTTCCTTCCCGATCTCACTCTTAGATGCTGAAATGACTATTTTTGGTGAATGCAAATCATAGTTGTGGCCAGTGTCTTCAGTCCAATGCCGCAAACGCACACACTCAGCCAGGGTTACAGTCACAAGAGTTTATTTTTAAAGTAACCACGCCTGACCTTCAGGCTCAGAGGCCTGCAGACTCAGACTTTCCTAAGGGCCACCCCAGTGTATCCAGCTCTCCTCAGCAGAGAAAAGCCACAGATTCCAAAATGGAAGAGGCCCTCAGCCTTCCCCTCCACGTAGCTAAGGAATGCCTCCCCCTCCCGTCTGTCGCCTACATGCTGACTGCCTTTGGCGTGTTTGACACCCACAAATCACAAGCTGTTGCTCTTGGCTTGCTCCCATTTCTCGAATTAAATGATAAGTGTGAGCGTGCTACGCAGCCCACAGGGTGCGGCTCGTCAGACAAATGCTCTCCCATGAAGGTGGGGAGCTCCTTCTCACCCGTGGTCTTCCCCGAGAAGAGACAGGAAAGCACTCTTCAGAATGGCTGGATTTTTTTGTTTTTCCTGTTAACTGAGCCACAAGAAGCAGCAATCAGCTGTCTATGAGTTCAACATAGGTTGCCAAAGATGGGGATTCTCTGTTGTCTCAGGGTTCTCCCTGGGGCCGGGGTTAAGAACACATTTCTCAAAGGTTCAACCAGGATTTGAAAAAAATAAGTAAAAATAGTATTAACTTGGTGGGACTCAGGGTAACTTTTTGGTTTTTCATTTTCACAAATTGTATTTTTCCTATTTAGTCCTTGCATGAATAAACCCATTTGTCCCCAAGCAGGGCTGCCTTGGAAGTCTGTGTGTTTACCCCACACCCCCCATGAAAACTGCCACACCGTTTGCCTTACTGAAAAAATGAACTGAAAATTCCACACATCTGATTCTGAAAACATCAAGGAGCAATACTGATTTTTGCTGAAGGTTTCTAAGGGAGGGGACAAGGAGGTTATATACTATCACACAGCACAAACTTCTTTACAATTGTCTTTAAACATGTCTTTCCTCAAACTTTCCTCCTTTACAATAGCTGCTCCATGTCTCCTCCTTGATCTCCATCTTTCTGGTCTTCCCCCTCTTTCTTTTCAAACTTGTAGCCACATAGGCTCTCCTTCCAAGACCTCCTTTCTCCAGACTCTTCTGCAATAGAAAATTCCTTCAGCTGGGTATCTCCCTCAAATTCTCTTACACAGAGTAATTTGGCCTCTCTGATTGTCCTCTCTACCAGTCATCCCACACAACCCAATGGCTGAGCTCGCTAAACTAATAAGATGTCCTTTCTTCCTAGAAAGCACGTGGTTTCCCCCTCACAAACAGAAACCTTTGGTGGATACAAACAACCACATCTTTTGTTGACATATATGATACCAGAGTGTTCTGGGCTGGTCCTATCTCATTCTCCCCATTTCCTGTGAGGTTACAGAATGGGTGGTAGAGAGTGGGTAGGAGATAGCCAGGACTTTAGTCCCAATTCCATAACAGGATCAAGGATTTATGAGAATCACTATGAGCTCACCCCTGTGGAGATGCAGCAGACACAGTCACTGCCCTTGAGAACTTATAATGTGATTGGGAGAAACGTATATGGGACAATTCAAGAGCAAGCTGAGACAGCAACATGTGTGCTAAGTGCCCTAAGAGTCAGAGAGGTACAGTCTCAGGAAGCTTCAAGATGGGCTTAGCAGATGAGCCAAGTCTAACCAGGTAGAGGGGAGGGTAGAAGTTCGGGAGAATCAGTGTGAACAAACACTGGGGGCGGATGGTGCAGCATGGTGGGAGACAGATGGAAGGGCCACCTGGAGGGTGACCAACTTCCTGAAGCACATACCTAAACCTGTCTCATTACTTTTAGGTTGAACCTGAACTATATACCTCGTGGAACTTCCCCCATCCTCCACTGTAGGGAGGCCTATGGTCTGGTGGACAGGCTGGCAGTCCTCCACTCACTGAAGACTGAGCTTCCAAGAACTGTTATCTAGGTCGGTTGATTGGATCTGGGCATGCATTTTCCACGGAAACCAAGTTATACATAGTGATTAGCGTAGGTGTAGTGAGACTGAAATATGTGTGTGTTGAGCAGGGGTAGGGGTGGTACATGGATTACTTTAACATGGTTGTGGTAGGTGGACCCTAAGCAAGTAAGAAACTTCATGAAAAATTAATATTTTTTCAAATAAGTTATTTTAAAAATTCATAGGAAAGTCGTGTTTCTATGATATTCAACTGGAAGATATCAACTGGATTCATTAACTGGAAGTTGATGAGAAATGGTCCCAGGATGTTACACTGAGAGTTAGGCTCCCGGACTATCCTAGAAGAACTAATGGTGACCCTGAGCCGCGTCTCCCCCTAGAGTCCAGGACCAGAAGCATGAGGCCTGTTGGGGCTTCAGCCACACAGCACTGGAGAGACTTGGGGCTTCACTGCCACAGGTCTAGGGGTGTGTCTAATGTCTTTAGGGCATGGAAGCTTAGCTGAGATCCAGGCAGCCATCATGGCCAGGTGGCCAACCAGGGGTTAGGGCACCACAGTGAGATCTAGGTGGGAGAAAATATGCAAAAGTAGGCAGGTGGCTGGGGTATGTTTCAAGCAGGACCTAAGGAACTGCCTGGTAGATTTGGAAGCAGCATCTAATCCCCCAAAGAGGGGTCTGGAAGAGCTTGGTTTGGTGTCAGGTTCCACAAGACTGGCTGAGATCCAGAAACAGGTCTCAAGCTGTGTAGGCAAATTGATACAGGGGCTGAGTGCTGTGAGCTGAGCCAGTATGGCCAGGATCTCAAATGGTATGATTTGCGAGGTTCATACATAGCTAAGAATCAATTTTCCTTCCTTCCTACGTTCCTTCCTTCTTTCCTTTCTTCCTTTCTTTCCCTCTCTCTCCCTCTTCCCTCTTTCTTCCCTCCTTCCTTCCTCCCATCCTTCCCTCTTTCTTTCATTCATTCACACTGTGTGCCAAGCCATTTCCTAGGTGGTGAGGACATCATGATGAACACAATTCCTACCCTCACAGAACTTAAAGTTTATGGTGGGAGGGGTCTAGACACATAACAATGGTTAAATTCATAATGATATAATTATAATTGTGGACCATGTTCCAAAGAGGTATAGCATTTAACAGCATTAAGAAGGAATCTAATCAGTCTGGTGGTGGAGGGGGAGCACTCAGCAAGGCTTCCCTGGGAAGTGGCTTCCAAGCTGAGACCCGATGAATGAGAAGTCAGCCAGGCAAAAAGGAAGAAGGGGATAAGAAGAGCAAGAGTATTCTAGACATAGGTAAGCACCAGTGCCATGTCATCAAGGCAGGGAGGAGGATGGCATGTTCCAGAAACTTGCTGGAGAGAGTGAGCAATGGGACGAGGTGTGAAATAGCAGGAGCAGATCTTTGGGTACAAGTCTGGGGCTATTCACAGTGGCCTAGGCTACCAAGGCCTCTAAGTGGAGCTGAGTCTTTAGGTATTAATAATGATGATAGTAATGATAATAACAGTTACCTCATATAAAGCACTTTCTATGTGCCAATGCTTGCTATGCCTCATGTCGTTCAATTTTCACAACTCCCCTAAGGTATTAATGCAGTTATCTTCCCATGTGACAAATGAAGAAGACAAGGACTGGAGAAATAAATGAACGTATCTAAGGTAATACAGCCAACAAGTGAAGGAACTCGAACTTGATCCATGGCCTGCCTGATTCCAAAACTTTTGTTCTGAAAACTTTCCCCTACTGCCTTTTGGCATCAGTGACTCTTGCTGAGAGGGGCTGAGGAGGCTGTCTCCAACACTTTAGCTCCTCTGAGCCCTGAGAAGTGTGGGGACGTGGAAGTGGGATGAGCGACAGGGCGCTGGTACTTCTGGCTGTGGTAGAGAGTTGTTGGGGTGAACTCCAGTGGCGGAGGTGGCAGGGACGCACTGAGCTTGTTCATATGCATGAATCATTTGTAGGTGGAGGATTAGTCAGAGGCTGTCTGCATTGTTACGGAAGTAGTGGGCTGGGTATATACTCAACCTGAAGCTGTGAGGGCTGGATTTTTTTCTCTCATGTTGACATTGTGAACCAGGGAAGGCAAGTCAACTTTTGGGGGTGACTTTTAAGTGAAAAACATCTTCCCTAATGCTTGCAGGTGACTTTGAGGATTGTGGAGGAAAAGTACACTTTAGAGAACTTACGATATCCTTGACCAGATATGCCCAAAGCCAGAACGTCTCACTAGCAGAAGAAATCTAGCACTCCATTGTGTACCTGGAGAAGATTTAAAGTTAGTCGGGGAAGGAATTTATCATGAAGGTAACTCAGAGTCTTCCTGGCAGAGCAGGAAGATCACACCCGTGATTCAGAGAGAACTTCCAAGCCTCTTGAGTACAGTAGAGTTGGAAAAAACCTAAAACTGACTTTGGTGAGATAGACACCAAAATGGCAAAAACAAAAATGATTGCAGAATTTAGAAGAAGCAAAATCACTGTCCCTCTCAGGGCTAACACTCCTACCTTAACGATAGCCCTGGTGGTGTGTTCCCCTATAATTTTCAGGGTGTCTGACCATGTGGATGGGATGCTTCCCACTTCAGTTTGATCCTAATATTAGTGATCCACGTATAATTGCTATTCAAACACCAAAAGGTAGAACAGTCATGGAATGTTTGACCTGCGAGGGACATCCTTCTATTTGTGCAACCAAAATTTTCAAGAATATGTTAGTACCAAGCATTTCTTTAGGCCTGTTACATGTCATCTCTATTGGTCCAGGGACTAGTCCAACCCTCACAGTTAGGATTAGGAAGTGCTTGTTAACAATACTGTATTGTATACTTAAAAGCTGCTGAAAGAGTAGACCTTAAATGTTCTTATCGCAAAAAAGAAATGGTAATTATATGACATTATGGAGGTGTTGGCTAACACTATGGAGGTAATCATTTTGCAATACAAAAAAAAGCGAGATTAGGAAATCATCTTGCCCCAGGTCCACAGTTGTTAGCAGCTGTTTTTGTGGCTATCAACAGTTGGGGTCCCCTTCCTTCTTTTAGGGATCATCAGTTCAGCAAGGACTGAGTATAGAATATTGTAAAAGAAACTTCTGAGCATGCGGGAAGCCCTGCACTAACTTATGCAGCTCGAGTCTCAGCTCGAGGAGGCAGTGTGGTCCATGGGAAGGAGCTCGGGCTCTCCCAGTGCAAATCAATTTCCTAGCTGTGACCTCGGGCAAGGTCCTCTGAGCCAAGGTTTTCTTGCCTGGATAATAGAAAAAAATCGATCTTCCTCACTGCAATTGTTGTGAGGATTAAATGAAATATTAAGCAACAAGATTGAGGGCAAGTTTTAATGATCTTATATATAATTTTTGGTACATTGTACATTTTCTGAAACGTAGATATCATAAACATCATCAGATTTTTTTAATTAAAAAAGAAGTAAAGAGATTAGCATGTCTAAAACTTTCACTCCTGTGCCTGGCACACAGAAAACTAACATGAACCTTAATGATTAGTAATAAGCAGAGTGCCCCCTAGGAGGCAGGCATGTCCAAGCAAGTGTGGGAACTGGAGGTGCAGCCCACTATGGCTATATTTGCATGAGGGTCTGAGGCTACTCCTGGGATAGAATTTGTGCTAAAGAAAGAGAATTGAAGTTCCCAAGTCAGATCAAGGGCAGTCGGTCAAAGCTGGAGGGGACAGGTGTTATCAAGCACAGCCCTGTCTGTCACATAGACTGATGCCCCTCCCTTCTACCCAGGGTCCCCTGTCCTAGGCCCCATGGACTCCTGCCTGAATTCTAGCGAAGGGAGTAACAAGATCAAAAAACCATTTCCTAAAATCTCTGCAGACTTTGAGAGCTTTAAGCAGTCTAGTTTGTAACCTTTTAACCTCCTGTACACAAGGGGAATAAAAGGGATTTTCCCTTCCCCACCACCGAAGAGGTGTCTGCTGGAGTCTAAAGAACTGGGCACCCAGAACTGAGAAGATGTCTTAGTGGTGGTGTCTTCATGTAGTAGCCTACAGGGCAGACTTTATTGTGGGGGGAAAGGACAGGAGGAAAACAGCAGCCATGTGGTACCTGAGGGGATTAGCTAGGCACATGGAGGACATTTTTCTGGGGATGTGAGTTCTATTTACAAAAAATTTGTTGAAGACCTCAGAGTGTTTCTGAATGGTCACCTGGGGTGTAATCTGGGGGCTGGGCCATGTGGGGCGAGGTCTCCTGAGTGGGTGAGGCCTGCCCTGTTGGTTGGTGGGTAAGCAAGTGAACCTGTCCTGTTTTCCTCTATTGGGTTTTCCTTGTGGCCTTAACAATTGCTATGTCAACAAGTTACCTTTTAAAAAATGCTGAATTGGCAATGCTTTAGGGGAATGTGCTGAGGGAGAGCAAAAATCCCCTTCCTCTATCTCAGCTATACTTTTTTTAAATTCATTTTTTTAAAATTGTGGTTAAAAAAATATGTATATAAATAAATAAGATAAAATTTGCCATTTTAACCACTTTTCAGTGTACAATTCAGTGGCAGTAAGTCATGAAGATTTTCCCCAATGTTTTCTTCTGAGTTTTACAGTTTTAGCTCCTAAGTGTAGTTCTTTAAGTTAATTTTTAATTTTAAGAGTCCAGCTTTTTTTGTGTTGATTTTGTACCCTGCAACTTCGCTAAATTTGTTTATTAGCTCTAGAGTAGCTTTCTTTCTGTGGATTCTTTGGGATTTTCTATGTATAGGATCACGTCATCTGCAAATAGAGATAGTTTTACCTCTTCCTTTCCAATTTGGATGACTTTTATTTCTTTTTTTGCCTAGTAACTCTAGCTAGAACTTCTAGTACAATGTTGAAGGGCATCAGTAATATAGAATTCTCAGTTGACAGTTTTTTCTTTTCTTTCAACAATTTAAATACATCATCTCACTGCCTTCTGGCCTCCATGTTTTCTGATGAGAAATCAACTATTAATCTTATTCAGGATCCCTTGTATATGATGAGTCACTTCTCTCCTGCTACTTTCAGGATTCTCTCTTTTTCTCTTAGGTATGTAGATTTATACCTTTAATCAGATTCGGGAAGTTTTTCATCATTAATCTATAAATATTCTTTCTGCTCCTTTCTCTCTCAGTTCTCCTTCTGAGACTCCCATAAAGCACATGTTGGTTCACTTTATGGTATCCCACAATTCCCTTAGGCTCTGTTCACTTTTCATTTTTTTTCTTTCTGCTCCTCAGACTGAATGCTTTCAACTGTCTTACCTTCAAGTTTGCTGACTCTTTCTTCTGCATCCTCAAATCTAATGTTGAACACTTGTAGTGAATTTTTCATTTCAGTTATTGTATTTTTCAGCTACTGAATATCTGTTTGGTTCCTTTTTACAATAGTCTCATTTTTTTCATACATTGTTTTCCTGATTTCCTTTAGTTCTATGTCCATATTTTCCTTTAATTCTTTGAGCATTTTTAAGACAGTTGTTTTAAAGTCTTTGTCTAGTAAGTCTGATATCTACACATCATCAGGGGTAGTTTCTGTCCATTTAATTTGTTCCTTTGAATTAGTCAAACTTTCCTGTTTCTTTGTATGCCTTGTGATTTTTTGGTTGAAAACTGGACATATGAATATTATAATGTCATAAATCTGAAAGTCAGAATCTTCCCTTTCCCTAAGATTTACTGTTTTTTGTTATTGTGTTTTTTCTGATTGTTGAAGGCTATAATTGTTTAGTGACTTTCCAAATATCTTCGTAAAGATTATTCCTTGTCATGTGGGGTCACTGAAGTCTCTGTTCCATTTGCTTATGTTTAGCTAATGTTTGACAGAAATGTCCTTCAATGCCAGAAGTTAATGTAAAACAAAACAAAACAAAAAAATTGGAAAAGAAAAACACAAAAAGCAAACACCTCTCTTGATCTTCACAAATTTAGCTCTCTGCTGGGGCACTCCAACACTTAGTCAGGCTTGCTCTGAGCCTAGGGATTGGCACAAGATGAAAGCTTAGTGTCTTCTTAGGTCTTTTGTGAGCATGAGTCTTGTCTTGATCATGCGCATGGCTTTTTAAATTCCCCTGTATATCCAGGTACTTTTAAAGTCCTAATCTCCCAAAGGATTTGACCCAGCTTTTCCTCCTGGGCCTTAGCCAATCTATTATATATCTGGACCATAATCTTTTGCCCCAGACTTCTGTGTGTTGTTAGTTCACCTAGCAACATTTCTGAGCAATGCCGACTGCTTTTCTGGCCTGAGGTCTGAGTTGGACAAAACTGAGACAAGCATCTTCAGGTAACCCAGACAGGTTAGGACAGACACACACAATAATGTGTGAACAAGATCTGCTCTGCTCCTTCTGGAACCCAGGACCAGGGTCCCATACTGGGAATATAGGCTGCTATGTCTTCAAAACTGCCTTCATATTGGGGAGGAGGTGAAGTAAGGGAAAGTAAAAATGCCACAAAACTTTCTTACTATTTCCAAGTTGCTTTTTTCTTGATTCAGCATTTACTTGGTTGCTGTGAACCTTTGGCAATTTTTAGAGTTCTGACAAGGTTGGTTCTGACAGTTTCAGCTTGTTTTTTTGGTGTTTCTGTGGAGAAAAAAGAGTTTGCAGCTATGTACTCCTCCCTTTTGCTGACATCACTCAGCTATACTTATGAGAGTGACCTTGTTTTTACCTCTGTACTACTGTGGCCTGGAGAACTGGGTTACACACACAAAATCCACTTTGACTAAATCTTGAGCTGGTGGGTAATACCTGCTTTTTGTAGAATAAGTTGAAAAGGCCATAGGAAACAGACCAGAATCAAACAAAAGATCAATCTCCATAGACCACACTTTTACCTGTTCACAGTTGTAAATACTATGTAAACAGCATCTACATTGCAATGGAAGGGTTGCTAAAATGAGTCTTCATTTACAATTAATAGTAAAATGACACTTTCTAAAGTGTTAGCTTGAATGTTCAACAGTTCTAGTTGGTCCCCTAGACGTGTGTTGGCAAATGGGTTTAACCTCTTATGGTAGTGGCTGCCTAATGCAATGTGTGGAGGGTTGCAAAGCCGTGTCCAGGCTCAGGGGACAAGAGTTCCATGATCAATTGGTGCTGTTTGTCATGGGCACAGGAGGGAGGAGTCTCAATGTGTATCTATTGCTGTGTAACACGTTACCTCAAAACTTACATTTACTGTCTCTCACAATTTCTGTGGGTCAGGAATATGAGACTAGTTTGATCGGGTGGTTTTGGTTCAAGATATCCTAAGAGATTACAGTCATGATGTCAGCTGGGATTGCAGTCATCTGAAGGCTTGACAGACTGGAAGGTCCACTTCCAAGAAAGCTCACTCAACTGATGCTTGAATTGAAGCTCAGTTGATGCTGGCTCCTGGGACAAGGTCCAGCCCCTCTCCTCCTGGGCCTCTCCATAGGGCCACTTAAGTGTCTTTGAACCTGTGGTTGGTTTCCACCAAAGAAAGCAATCCAAGAGTAAGCCAGACAGAAGCTATCATTTTTATTAACTCAGAGTCATATAGCATCATTTCTGCCACATTCTATTCCCTAAAGCAAGTCACTAAATCTGGCCCATGCTCAAGAGGAGAGGAATTAGGTTTTACCTTTTGAAGGGAGGCATGTCAAAGAATTTATGGACACATTTTAAAACCACAGCATAGCACTCTGCTAGGTGTTTACTGACCTCCAGTTACTACAGAATACCCACTGAATGCTAACACAATCTGAGCAACATAAAGTAATAACTTATTTTAGGAGAAAACATTAATAAAAACTGCATAGTCAAAGAAAATACATATGTATCGTGTACGTGTGTGTGTGTGCATGTGTGTGTGTGTGATAGGATAGGAAGAATGAGAGCTTCCTGGTTTCTTGGAGAATTGCTCAAAAACAGCTTAAGGGAACTCTAACTCACCATCTCAAGGAATGCTACACCTAAAATCTATCTACTGGGATATTGGCAGAGAGAGAAGGGTATGAAAGGGGTCTGGTTTTGCTCCCTTCACTCTCTTTCCCTCAGAAGGTTCTGCCATAAGGTTAGGATTTCAAGTCCTGGGGAAGACTCTAAGTCGAAAGCAGGCAATTTGAGCACAGCATCCCAGTTAGGTCTAGTCAATGCAAAGATTTCCCTTGCTTAACAGAAACAGCCCAACAGGCCAATGCCACTGGCAAACAGAACTGCAATGTGGGAGGTACATATGCAAATGTGGACACCTGCATTTAATATTCCTCACTTGGGCTCAACAGAAAAACAACTACTCAAGCACAAAATGGTGATCCTGTTTGCTAAACATTTGGCCCTGAGAATCATGTGGTCTGTGACCTCCTAGTTTTTAAGTATGTCTCCTCTTACATTAAGCAGCAGATTCCTCTTAGCAGGAGAGCACTGCGTACCCTCCAAGTTTGGAAATGGTAGGTTTTCAGAGCTGCGTGAAAATATTTTGTTGACAGCTCTCTGACTGCTTACAGCAGCAGGGTTGTTTACTTGGGCTGGAGCACAGCTCTGTTGAGGCAGAGAGTCTGGTCTCAGCATCAGGAGTGCCTAGCAACAGGTCTACACCATGCTGCAGAATTTCAACATGGGCTGGACCACAAGTATTCATTTTGGGGGATTTCCAGAGTCTTGCTCTCACTCTGTCATATCGCTCCTAAAATCTGAGTCACACAGCCAGATGCAAGAATAATTGTTCAGTGTCCTCTAAAATTCTCTTCTGGGAAAAGTTAAAAAGAATATTTGTGCATTGAGTATATTTCTTTAGGTACTACAGAGAATCGGTCACTCTAGATTATTGAAAATATCTAATTTTAGTTCGAGTCTTATTCTGACAAGCCAGTTTAATATTCAGCAAAGAGGCTGAATGTGTACAGTGATCATTCTATCAACAAAGACAATGCATTTTAAAAATATACTTATCATTAAAAATGTTATTACCATGGAAAGAAATCATGTATTGACATAAAGGTGTATTCTACCAACAACAGATTGGAGGGATTGGACATGATAAAAAAAAGACTAATTTATAATTTATTCATTTGTTAAACATTTATGGAATGACTACTACACTAGACTCTGTAGCTAGAAAAATTAACAAAACATTTGTCACTTGCCTTCCTAGAGCTTACAGTGTGACAAGAAGGAGATAATAAGGTGACCCCAAATGTTGTGGGGCAAAATATAACGAGGGTTTGGGAACTGTAGGGTGTAGAGGGAGAAGTTGAAGGACGGGAGAAAAGGTCTGGAGATGAGCGGTGGTTGAGGAGGTGGGTTCTCCATGCTGGAGGGTGAGGACAGGATGTGCGGGACATCTCCTATGTACTCCTGAAAAGAGAGCCAACTGCAACACACCCCTGCCTACCAAACTGGGCATAGAATGCTACTGTGGTTGTATAAAATTATAAGCCTGTATATCTTTGTGGTAAAATTGTTGTTGACATTGGTCCTGCTTTGCATTGTTTATGATTTTAAAAAGCAACATTGATTTTATTATGAAGATACTATTTTTCCTCAGAGGGTTTGTTGCAGTTAAAGTCTCAGTGTAGCCACTACTGACTTTGGTTACTTAATCCTTCTATCAAATTTTTTATTCTATTTTATTTTTTTTGCTGAGGAAGATTCAGCCTGAGCTAACATCTGTGCCCACTTCCTCTAGTTTCTGTGGGTCACTGCCACAGCATGGTGTCTGACGAGTGGTGTAGGTCTGCGTCTGGGAGCCTAGGCCCAGCCACTGAAGCAGAGCACGCCAAACTTAGCCATTAGGCCTCAGGGGTGGCCCCAGATCAAATGTTTTTATTAGCTCCTGTGCATTATGTATTCAGGAACTCAAAGTTAAATGGATTTATGTTCAGATCAGATTGGAGCCTGCGTTAGGAATTATGTGTTTTTTCCCTATTTCAGTCTTTAGATACTTTTTGTGGATAAATCCAAGGTTAGCAGGTTAATTTCAATTTATGCCAGTTTGGGTCTTTAACCAAAATATATACAAAGTAGATTACTGATCTTAAAATACTGTCTCTATTCCTCTTTAAGGGCACAAACTAAATCTTTGCATCTTGCTTGTTATAGTAACTTTGACAAAACCATGTCCAGAAGATGCTGGATGCATACTTTTTTTGTAATGATAGTGGCATATTCATTGCTGCTAATTCCAGAACTACAGCTAACATTAACTAGTTAATTCAATACCAGCGACATTTGCTGAGTATTTTTAACGTTTTGGAGGAAGCCCAATTTAGGTTTATCTGAAATGTTTGAAATATTGAGTTAAAGAATCATTTCGGATCATAGTTACTCATTCTATTTCCTGTTAAGATTAGCTGGCTAATATCTAGCTAGGATGGGTCAGGTAGCAGGGCAGAGAGGAAAGAATAGGGAAAATAGATATTATGTTAAAAGTGTCACAGTTGGATCATTGATAAACTGTTTTAAATAAATAGGAATCTTGAGATAGATAAGGATAATGAAAGAGTTGGACAAGATAATTTTGAGAAAGGTCTAATCTATCAATAAAATTACATGATTTTATATTTAAAGTAGAGAGAAATAAACATGGATGTTTCTTACCTCCTCAACTTAGCTCTTGTTCCTGTCATTGTGTAAGGTTCAAATTTCATAGTACAAAGTGTGTTCTTGAGATCTGGGGTTTTCTCCAAAATAGATAATCATCATCTGTTTTCTAAAGCAATGCCAAGAACATCAACAAATAAAGTTTAATTATTCATTGCTCTGTCTTAAAAATGCTTCTCAATTGTGAAACTCGTTATCATCCATATATTATATTCTTCCTTTAAAATTTGAAATGCCCGAGGCATTATTTCTCATTTCACCTTATTCTTTTCAATGTACTTGTGCTAAGGGTTAGGAAACTGTTTTCACTAATTTGCTGGAAAGGGAAATAGTTGTAGGATCCTCTGAAACTTGAAGCTCTTTGGAGTTGGACAGACCTGACTTCACATTATGTTATACTTCATCCTCTGATTCTATACTGCCTAGTAATGTAAACTTGGGCAAGTCACATAACCTCTTAAAGCCTTTGTCACTAATCTGTAAATGAGAAGCATGATGGTACCTAACATATAAAACTATTTTTAAGGATTAGATTCAAGTTGAGTTTTCAGTACAATTCCAAATACTTAGCAACCCTGCAGGAAATGTTAGCTATTATTGCATTATCATCACTAGTACTTATTATGGGCTGAATTGTACCCCCCCGCCAATTTGTATGTTTAAGTCCTAACCCCTAGTACCTGAAAATGTGAGTGTATTTGGAAATAGGGCCTTCAAAGAGGTAATTAAGGTAAAATGAGATCATATGGCTGGGCCCTAGTCCAATATGACTGGTGTCCTTATAAGAAGTGGAGGTTAGGATATGGACACCCACAGAGGAAAGGCCACGTGGTGACACAGGGAGAAGGTGGCCATCTGCAAGCCAAGGAGAGAGACCTCAGAAGAAACCACCCCGCTGACACTTTCATTTTGGACTTCTAGCCTTCAGAATTGTGAAAATTAAATTTCTGTTGTTTAAAGCACCTAGTCTGTGATATTTTGTTATAGTAGCCCTAGCAAACTAATACAATACTACTGACCAAAAGAGTATATTTCTAAATTACATGTTAAACAATGTAAGATAAGGAATCTTTCTGAAAGCTACGGTGTTTGGTCTGTTTCTATCATTTTCTTGCATGGAAAAATAAATCCACTGCCTGCTCTGTTCTCTAGCTCTAGGCTGCCGTCTATGGGATTTGGCTAGCCCGATGGGCCTCAGATGGAATACAGACACACAGATCACGTGGCAATTGCAACCAAGAAGCCCCAGAGCATAATATCAACAGCTCGATGATTCGGCATTTGCTCTGTCAACACTGGTTAGAGCAGCAGGCCTGGGGTGGGGGAGGCAGAGGTGAATGAGAGAGTGAGTTTCATTTTCAAACATCACTTCATTAGAATGGTTTCTGTTTTTCTCCAAGCAGAGCTAGAGATGTTGTTCATTCATTTAGTGTTATTATGGGAACAAAATCATTAAACACCATAGACTTTGTTATCCTTAAACCAGATGGAATCATGGTTTCATTAGAACCGGGGAATAACAATGCCCACACAAATGGCTGATTGCTCTTCGTGGATGACTTGTCTGAACTCCAGGTCACTCTATTTCCTTCTTAGCAATTTGGGCTCCTTTCCATTCCTTCTTCCAAACCTGTCCTCACTGACTGCTCCTCTGTCTTTTACTCTACATTTTTTCCTCTGGTAGGCCAGTATAGGCTGGGGGTGGGCACATGGACAACACTGACAACACGGAATCCAGGCCACTGAATCATCTTGTCCTCCTTTCATTAAGCCTAGGCTCTCTCCTCCAGAGATAGGTAGCAAGGACTTCCCCAGCCCCACCTGCCTCAGGAATTTCTGCAGCCATACCGAAGCCCTGAATGCTGATCAAAAGCAACAGGCCTATTGTCACTGGAGTGAAAAGAAAGGAACCTAAATGGTTAAAACGACTACCCGAGAACGTTCAGGAGGTTGGCCCTCCATAAGTGAGACCGAGGTACGTGTTTGTACATTGCACGCAGTGAGGGATGGCACTTAGTCTGAATCTCTGCAGCATTTCAGCAGGGTCGTGTGGGTGCAGGCTCCGCAGCTCAGAATAAGCGCCCCCTTACATTTTATATCCGAAGTGACTTGCTTGCCTCACTCTAGTTCTGCAACTGCTAGTCACTATTGGGAGTATCTAACAGGTGGCAGCAGAGTCCCAGCCCCAACAGCACAGAGCAGAGGGGTGTTTAGAGGCAAGAAACAACAGCTTAGTAGCCAGCACAGATACACACACTCCGTTACTTCATTTAAACCTCGAGACAACCCTGAGAGGTAGAGCAGATACTACCATCTCCATTTACTTGGGTCAGTGACTTGCAAAGGTCTTGGGAGTAGAACTAGGGACGGGCTCTAAGTCTTCGTAGTGTCGTGATGCTCTGCCTCCCATCAAATCAGGCCCAGGAGGCCTCCTCCGGCGATCCAGAGCCTGGCCTGATCCACTCAGTACAGAGATGTGCCACACTTTCACCAACAACCCAGCCTGCTGGGCCAGCCTCAGTCAGCCTCTGGCTGCATGGTTTCTTATCTCTCACAACAACAATTACATTTACGGAGAACTTTTATTGTTGCGGGATATCTGAAGGCTTCCCGGAACGTTCCCTGCACTGCATTTTCCAGAGAAAAGATTAGCAGAAAGCCCTTTATCTTTGCCAACAAGAGTCACCTGGTCTCTCCGGCACAATGACTGCTTTGACCTGTGTTTCCTGCTCTATCTTGCATCCAGAACAGGAGGTGCAAAGAGGACAGGTTGAAGTCCCAAGCCCAGACTTTTTCCAGGGCCCTGTCAACTATGGCTTTGCCTACCTTGCTTTGGCCTGATGGAAGCTGCAAAGTAAAACCATCAAAACTGACGTTGGGCCTGGTAGGTGATTATACATTGATTTTATATTTTGTACCAAAACCTATTACATCTTGGCCTGCCTGTTTCTAGCTTACACAATAAGACATTTCTGAGTACTGGAGGTTGGCCAGGGCGACCATGCTGGAGAAAGAAAACCACGGCGTTTTGTGCTGAGCCTCCCAATCTGTGTGCCAGCGTTCTTCAGCAACAGTGACAGAGGCCAACTTCAGATGGCAGGCAATCCATGGGACTCGGAATTCCCCTAGAGGTTCCCATGGAGACTTCCCTGCGAGAGCTGCTCGCCCTGCCACCAGGCTTGGAAGGAACAGGAAGAGCTTCAAGGAGGAAAGAAGGTCCAGAGTGGCCCGGTTGAAGCTGGGGGAGGTGACCCCAGTGCCTGCCTGGTTAGGGATGAGCCTTGGTAAGAAAAGCTGTTACTAACAATGTCTGCTGAGAGGAGCATTTCTGTGGTACACTCTCCCTAGACATATTTAAACTCCCTTGGGAAAGCCTTGGGGATCCTGAAAGAATGAGGGGCCTGCTCCAGAAGGGTGATTTCCCAATGCCATACCCAGCTGCTTCAGTCAGTCCCTGGGGACTGCTGGGGTCTGGGCCAGAGGTGGCAGAGAAGCCCGAAGGTGGAGGTGTGCCTGCCCCCAGGTCCGCCTTTGGGCTCTGATGCAGCCTAGCTGTTAGTAGCTGTCTGCTGCCTGATTGCAGGCCCAGTCACATGCCCCACAGACCCAGCAGACCCTGCAGACCTGACCTACCACTCCTGGAGTGGGAATGAAGCCCGGACAGGCTTCTAAGCGGGACTCGCTGCTGTGAGAATCTAAATGCTTGGACGAGAGGCAGGAATACTGTTGTCAGTCTGCTTGCCCTGGTGCCCTTTGTGCTGATCTGTTCATTCATTCATTCATGCAAGCGGACCTCTAGAGACCTGTCGTGTGTCGGGTTGGCCTCTAGGCCCTGGGCACACAGATGAGCAGACCAAAGCTGCTGCTGAGTCCACAGTGGGGAGTGACTGCAGCCATGGGAGCCTGGGTCCCATGCCGAAGGATCCACTAGAGAGGGGGGGCCCCTAAGTCAGTTGTGTAAGATCAGGGAAGGCTTTCTGGAAGAAGAGACAGCTAAGCTGAGGCCTTGGGCCTAGTTCAAACCCTGGCTCCCACCTGGTCTGTCTGTGTGGCTTACTTCTTATCCTTCTGTCCAGGCTGGCTTTCCACATGTGCCACTCAGCCTCTTCCCTTTGCCGGACGTGCCCTGCCTGCCCCCCATGTCAAACCTCTTTTATTTCTAAATTGTTCTCAAGTGTTTATCCTGTGCTGGGCACTAAACTAGCAGCTTTACAAAGATGACATCACTGCAACACTCTGAGATAACGGAGTCAGTCTGCCTGCTGGGGTTCAAATCCCAGCTTGGCCATGGCAAGCCATGAGGTCTTGGGGAAGTTGGTAAACTTCTCTGTGCCTCCATTTCCATAGCTGTACGATAAGCCTAATGATAGTACACACTCCAGAGTGCCAGTATCAGAACTAAACAAATTCAGATGTGTAATGTGCTTAGAATAACATCTGGGATGTATTAAGAGCTACATAAGTATTTGCTAATATTGTTGTAGCCTCCATTTTATAGATGAGGAAATTGAGATTCAGAGAAGTTAAGCCATTTGTCCAAAGTCACACAGCTGGCAGTTGTCAGAGGCAAACTTTGAAGGCAGGATTTCTGACTACATGTCCAGAGCACCCTTTTCCATGACACCACAGCTATGTCTGCTCTATGGCTGCCTCTGACGCCAGCTCTGGTTCAGCGTTCCACCTGCTCCCATGTTCAAGGTCTTGACCTCCTGCCACGCTCAACTCTGCAGTGCCCTGCTGACCTGCTGGAGCAGCTGAGCCTATTTCGGCTCACCATGGCCCACACCTGGACGCTGGCGCACTCAGGAGTTTGGTCTCCTACTCTCTGTCTGAGCCCTGTCCACTCAAACTGGCTGTGTTTATGCAAGGAGGGGAACAGGTCGCCCGGAAAAGGCTCTGTGGAGGGAAGGAGGCATCAGGAAGACAACTGAGGACACTGACACTGGAGTGCTAAAATGAGAGAGCTGTAGGGAGGTGTCATAGCAGAGGAAGGAGGGAGAGCGAGGGGACAGCAAGCAGGTGGCATGAGCTGGTACGTAAGGAAGGGTTTCAAGTAAAGGAAAAACTTTGCTTTGGGGAGGCTTTTTAATGTGACAGTTTATACACAACACTGACTAAGGCACTGAGCACTAATTTCAGGGGGAAATTCCTACAATTGTTCTAAAAGTTCTCACAGCAACTCATAAGGCCTGTGCAAGCACGCCGTTTAGTCGTTTCGGCTGTTTGGTTGGAAAAGTGGCTGCTCGAAGGCAGGATTGAACAAAGGGGTGAGAAATGGGGTGAGAATTGGGACTCGGGATCTCTAAGTCCTGTGCTTTCCCTGTGACCTCGGGAGAGACGTCTGTCTTTCCAGAGCCTGTTTCCTCATCTGGAAACTAAGGGAAATTTTGCAGTTTTCCTCTGAGGGGTATTTTGAAGAGCAGTTATAGACCATTTTCCAAGTACAAAGTGTCAGATGTACGGAAAGAGTGCTGGCGTTTCAGAAACTCTGCAACTCGAAAGTTTTCAAATCCACTATTATTTCCATCTAGGGGCATTTTCCTAAAGAGGGGCCAGGTAGTCCCGATGGACTCAATACTGTATTCATCCATTCCTGAAAACAAATAGCCAAGTTATTTATTTCTTCAAGTTTCGTTTGAGACAGTTCGGCCCATTATCCTTTAGCTGGACCACTGAACCTACACTCAGAAATGAGAACCAGCTGACTAAATAAACAGCCGCATATGGAAAAGAAGCAGGAAAAGCCTTTCCAAAACTAATAATATTAACAAACTTCCAAGGGACACACAATCCATAATTAATGACAATTTGGAAAAAAAAGACATAAAAACTTGGAATTTGAAATATATCTCTGAGGACAGTCTGGTGTTTTTTTGCTCAGAATCTGTCCACCCTTTTTTCTGGCCCCTTTCCCTTCTGACAGGCGCATATTTTCAAATTCCTTCTGTAAATGTCTTTAGTCTGTGGATTTAGATCCCAGGATTCAATATGTCTTGCCTGGACTCCCAAAGTAGCCCGTCAATAGGAGCTTATTAAAAACCTCAGTAGTCATGTGACCAGACATAACTGATTCTAACTAAACCCACAGGAAGGATGGTCTTGCTCTCAGAAACCAGTTCTCTGGCAAGGATCCTTTTGGGGTCAAATTCAGTGACATTGGGCTGCATGCCAGAGCAAACCCCAATCTAAGTGCCTAGGCCAAGACTCAGGAGGGCACAGATGCCTGGGGAACGGGCTTGACCTCCTGGATGCACTCCTTAGGAGAAGTGCCCAGCCTAAGGCTCTGGAGCATCCCACTTCCAGGGCAGCCCAGATGAGGCCGAAATTCAGGACCATTCGGCAGCATTTGCCAGGCTCTCCTATCACTCTCCACTCATTCCCTCAAATTGGCTTGTGACAGAAATGGCTAGTTGACCCCTGAAGAGTCGTGGTCTCCCTCCAGAGTGTAGAGATGCTATTGGGAAGCAGCTGACCAGCCAGAGACTACATTTCTGAGCCCCCCAACCCACCCCAGGTGACTAATTCTGGCCAGTGAAATATGAAGTGATGTGGCACTTTCTGGCTGGGGTGGTTAAGTAGCCAGCATGTCTTCCCTCACTCTCTCCTGCCTTCTATCGCTAAGGGGCAGGGGCCTGGGTCTCTGCGTCACTGTGTGGAGGAGAAGCCCAAGAAAGCCGTGTGACCAGGACCATCTGATTAGAATTTGCGTGAGCAGGAAATAAATTTTTGTGTTCAGCTGTTCCTACATTGGGGTTGTTTTCCACAGCAGTTAGCCTGCGCTGACTAAGACAGTGCCCGCGCAGCATTTCCTAAAGCAATGGGTCTCAGCATTAGTGGGATTTTCCCCAGCTCCTATCTTTCTGTGAAGAAAACACCAGTCCTGCCCACGTGTCTGTGGTCTTGTTTGAGTCTCTGTGTGTGTGTCTCTCTCTCCACCCTCCCAAAGGGAAACAGCAAAGCATGAGTAGAAATTAAAAGCATGGTCTCTGAGTCAGAATGCTCAGGTTCAAATCTCAACTCCAGCACTTACTAACATGTGAGTCCTTGGGCAAATGGTTGAACCTCTGTGAGCTGTAAATCCTCTCTCTGCAGCAGAGGGATATTACCTTGCAGAGTTGTTATGAGGAATAAATGGAACATTCTGTGTAAAGTACCTGGCACATAATCAACACAGTAAATATTAATACTATTATTGTTATTATTTATTGAGCCTGCTTCAGCAGATACTCGTTGCAGACTGACTGCAACCAATCAGTATCATTGCTACTCTTTTCTCTCCTCCTTTCTTCTCTTCACACTGATAACTTCCACCTATAAATCACAACAATTTTCTTTCACAGGTATTTGTTTTCTTCTACCTCTGTTCCACAGATGTCATCCCACTTTCTCTTCTTTACCTGAGGTGCTACAACAAATTTAGAAATTTATAGGCATTTTGTAAAAGGAGAAAGCAGGTGGGTCCAAAGGAAGTGGACCCAAATGTGTGCTGAATGAACATTTATCTGCTTCAGGAGATACTTGATCCTGTTCCAAGAAATACTTGCCATACGACGCCCCAACCTCCACCTCCCAACCCCCGTTTTGCCAAACTAGCTCTTGGAAGCTTTTGTAATGCAGAAAGTGAAGAGGGTAGAAGGGTAAAATGTACCAGACTAGTAGTGGAGAGGGTTTCCCCTAAGATTTCAGAGGAAAGAGAAGCAAGAGCACGCATGACGTAAGAAGGAAACAGATGGAAGAGAAAAGAAGGACTGTTAGCAGTGTCGCCCACACATCTATCTCCTTTATGATGTCCAAGAGTACAAATAAAGGATTTAAGCTAAATAGAATTGCTTTTAGTTGGCTGTACCGTCTTTCATGTATCACTATCTTACTCTGAGGCTGGACTGTATGGGCCACAGCTTAAACAGGGTCATAATACGTTTTGGCATAGATTGATATTAGTTCAGAAGCTTACTTGAAAATTTAAGTAAACACTTGCAGCATTTGTTCAGCTGAGTGATGGGATTGAGGAGTACATCTGGGGCAGTAGGCTAGTGGATTCCCAAGGTGAGACAGCAGCCCCATGCTTTGTTCTTAGCTCTCCAAATATCAAATGAACAAAGATGAATGCAGACAGATGAAGCCTGACGTCTCTAAGCCCAAAGAGTCTCCGAACATCCTCCTCCTATTGTGATGAATAAACCATCACTGCTACCTGAATGTCGTGGCTGTCGGCCTCAGATCCTTGACTGTTGGTCCCATTTCACTTTCTGATTAGAATTCAGATTCGCTCCCAGCCTCCAGGCTTCTATGCCCCGACTGAAGCGTTCTCCATGGCCTGTTCGTAAGCAGCTCCTCAACAGTAATCCCTCCTCTGCCAGCCTTCTCACAGGGTTGCAGAGTCTGCCCCAGAAAAGCTTTAAAGATCATAGAGGGCAACTCTGGCATTTTAGACAGGAGGAAACTTGAAATCCCACGAATTCTCCTCCTCTAGCACGCTTGCTAAGCTGAGATGGTAACAAAAGCTGAACTTGGCCAGTGGGAAAGAGGGTGTGAGGAATGAAAGAGAAGCATGGCTTCACAGCCATGATGTGGGAAGGCCTGGAAATCGAAGTGCCTGAAGGACCTCAGATGGGCTCCTTCCTCCTCTGGCCCCATGGTCTTAACTGCCTGTGAGCGGAGGGCATCTGGGGTTCACCCAGGTACAGATGCCAAGGGGCTGCCTGCCCTGCTCACTGTGTCATTATCTCCATGTGGCTTCCTGGGAAACATTGTGTGTTTACTCAGCAATCCTCAGCATGAGAGCTCAAAGGTGACCAACATTTCACAAGAGGAGACTCAGTCCTTTGGCTTAAATCTCTGTCTTCTATTAAATGCAAAAACCCTGAACAAGTGGAGCCATCATGGAAGAGCAGAGAACTGGATTCTAGTACTAGTTCCACTGCCAGTTCCTGAGAAGCTGTGGGGAGCATTCTCAAACTCTGAGCCTCCACCTGTGGGTCACAGGACACCCTCTCTGAGGGACCTTCAAGGGCTGCCAGGATGCCAAGGTAAACAGATAAGAATGACAACTATGGTCTTTCTCTACAGAGCGGCTTAGGAGGAAATGGATGTGGAGAAGAACTGGGAGATTGTGAGTTCTGAAAGGGAACTTCACAATCTGGCTAAGGGCTGCCCAACACAGAAAAGTCAACGCTCACAGAGCAGAGTCCATCAACATGCCCCTCAGAACAGCTGTGTCTTGAGCCCTTATGAGGGGGCAGCCCTGTTCCCAGATATGTGACACCCAGAATCCAAAGCCTCTATCTCTGGAGAGGAGGCTGTAGAGATGATTCTGGGATAGCTCCTCTCTCCTGCATGAGGCTGAGGGAGAAGGTATCCAGAAAGGAGAGGTACCCGTTGAGTACTTGATAATTCCTTAGCCACCAAACAAACGCCCCTTGAAGATTTTATACCATAAATACTGCTTGCCAGTTTTCTCCAGTAAAAGATGAGAGTGTTTCAGTTATTTTTAGTTTTTTTACTTCTGAGAGACCACTACTGTTTGAGTTTGAGCTGAGTTATACCCATTTCAGGCAGAAGAGGAGTCTTTTTAGCTTGCATGAGGGAGAGCTGAATTGTGTCAGGTGGAAGAATCTCATTATAGATAAGGTTGTGATTAATATTGGTGGGTGGCGTATCTTGGCCTTGGGTCAGCTAAGGGTTGAGTGAAACAGACAATTGCATATTTCCTGGCTGTTTGGCAACTTTTTAACCCTTTGCTCTATTTGGGAAACTTCCAGCCTTATGAGTCCTACTTTCACCATGAAGAATCCAGAAAATTAGTTCTCAAATTCCTCTGCAATTACAGCACAGGCATATGAATAGCGTTCCACCAATCAGAGTTACATTTGGCTTGGAAGTGAGAAATCTAAGGAAAAGGGCTCTAGGTGGAGCCCATTTGGCTGGCAAGGTGGGCAGCAGAGGTTTCTTTTAGAAGCAATGGGACCGAAATGGCATCAGTGGAGCGGCAGTGCTGGTAGCCTTTTTCCTTGTTGGGGCAGCCATGAGGCAGCAGCTTCTTCATCAGGGCAGTTCTGGAGCCTGGACTTGGATGTCGTTCTATGAGATTGGTTACTCAGGGCCCCACTGATACTGTGAGCTGGCCAATTGCCTCTTCATAAACTCCTTTCTGCTTGATTACCAGAATCAGCCTCTGTGGCTTAGAGTGGAGGGTCCTGAAGGATTCGGCAACCAACTACTAACTCTATACTCCATCTTACAGACATTCTGAGCCCCAAGATCACTGGCCACAGCAGCAGCAGGAGTCTCAGCCAGAACTTCAAGAGTCTCTTTTCTCAAATCTCGTTCCTCAAATTTTGTTTCTGCCTATAAGTTTCAGGCCCCCCATTCTTTCCTCTTGGACTTATCCTCTCACATTGCCAAGCTAATAGCCACTCTGCAGGAAATGGACTGGGGAAGGAGTGGTCTGTAAATCTCATGTGACCATGTCAGTCGCCCTCAGCCTGGCTTCTAAGAGCCAGCCTGTCATGAGAAAGGTACAAGTCCTTGCTCCTGGAGAGAGAGTATCCTCCAGGATGGCTGTCCCCAAGGAAGCCACTTTGGGGGGTTCCATTCAGGTTCCAAATGGCTGGCCATCATTCCATTCACAGAGCCTTTGAGATCTTCTTGCTTAGGTAATTAACCACTAGCCCACTATAGAATTCAAAGAAATGCCCAATCAGGTAGGCAATTTCTGCTTGTCTCCCATTAGAAGTATTTATAAACTCCACAAGGACAGGGATGTGTTCTCTGATGGAGTAATCCCAGTGCCTAGAACCATTCCTGGCGCATAGTGAGGTGCTTAATAAATCATTGCTAAATAAATTATGAATAAATGAATGAATTTATTTACACTGCAAACACTTCCTCCAAGATAATAATCTAAAACTACTGTGGTAGGAATAAACAATATAAAATTTTGGAAATTTGGTATGTCTTGCGAGTTTCACATGCACAAAAATATTTCTATCCGTCTATTCTAGAAGCCTATAGCCATGATGGGGGAGGCCCAATGTAAGGCCTTAGTGGAAAATGATGGGTTACTTCTTTGTGATATTTTTGGTACCACCTACTAATTAAAATTTATTGACACTTGTAATATTTTTACTCTAGGAAGCCCTCCAAAATCTCTACTATCTGCAAAGCACCTCACCTTTAAAAAAAAATGAATAGACAACCGTGCACATTGCATCTTTAGTCTTAAGCCAGTTTGAAACTGGTCTTTAATGTCTACATGAATGAAACTCAAGACGCCCAATAATGTGACCCTCTTGCACATGGCCTTCAAGTGATTACACAGTCTCACGTCAAATGCATTTTCAGTCTGTGGTTGTTACCATACTAAAACGTTTGCATGTATCACCTGATTTATACTTCAAAGCCATTGAAGGATGTAAGTCATATAATAATCTCAATTTGACAGATGAAGAATGTGAGATATTAAATTACTTGCTAGTGGATGGTGGTACCAAGATTCCAACCCAGTCCAGCTGACACCACACCCTGCAGCCCTAACTATTGAGTGTTCTGTATCTGATAGACCAGAGGGTTTCTGGGGCTCCTCTAATATCTGGGTATGGGGGCAAATGCTCAATGATTATTATCATCCCCAAATATCCAGTCCCCACTCTGAGTCTCACAGCACCTACTTAAGGCCCAATGGGAGGCACAATGAAAACATACAACCCAGCAAGACTCACTGTTTCTCGGATGTTTTTCTCTAGTCTTATATCCTGGCACGCCCTGTCTACACAAATGCAACCTTCTAAAACCAAGTATCTTTAGAAAATTCTCTGTGTGCTCATTCAACAGAATGCAAAGACTCAATTTTCTATCTTATCTTTTCAGTCAAAAATTCTGTTTTCTAACCTCACTCCAAGCATCCACTTTTGCAATTTCTCTGTTGGAAATGTTGTTCTGGACTGCCAAGTGACTTCAGTGATAAAAGTTTGACAGCAAAATTATTTGCTTTAATTTGCCAGGAGGAAAAACTTTGTCACCAGTTATTCCATATATTTCAAATTTATCTTCAGTTTGCTGAAGAAAATTTGCCTGAATAATTTAAACACTGGTGGGAAGTGGAGGGGTGTGGGGTGAGGTGGATTCCTCTGTCTATTTTCCAATCCCTTCACCCCTTATCCATCAAGGGAATGAAATTTATAGACTATTTTAAAGATAACAGCCTCTCAGTCATAGTAAGTGTGAATAAATGACTTTTCAGGTACGTTTGTGAAGAAACCTTTTGTCATTGTTCTGAGGCCCAAATGTAAGCTGGACTTTGTTGAGATTAAGTTAGCTGATTGAGACCTCTATCTGAAAGTCTCTTACCTATGCCTCCTTCCTTTTTCACAAGAATTACATTTATGGACATTTCCCTTCTTAGGACAGTACACTGAGAACATCCCACAGAAAGGAAGCAAATGTCGAGCTGATTCTATACTAGAGCTCCTGGCCTGGACTAATTGTGTTCTATCCTGCTACCCAAAGGGAAACCTAAAAATACAAACCTGAGTTTATAGCCACACTGGGGTAAAAAAAAAGAAGAAAAAAACCATTAGAATCATTTCCATTTCTTTGCCAGAAAAGGAAGACATTGCCAAATAGAGGATATTAATGCTTAAGCTTGGTAGAAAAGCCAAGAAAAAGCAACCCAGCACAGTTGAGCCAGTTTTTTTGGGGGGTGGAGTGTTCACTTTCCCCCCCACCCCAGGGAGGTTGCTAAGCAGGGTATCTCACTAAGTGCCCAGCAATGGAAAGGAGCCGAGGTTCCCTGGGAGGGGGCTTTCTCAGTGTCCTGGGCTCACCTAGGAAACCAGATCTTAATGAAGCCCCTGATTACTTTGCCATGTCCACAACTTAGCATTTTTCCTGGAATTGGAAAACAGCTGAGAATGTTGGGCAAGTCCTTCTTGCTCATATGATTCTTTTCTTTTGGTTTCTTGTCCACTCTTTTGAAACCTGGGACCAGTTCCAGCCCTTCCTTACAAGGGTGGGGCCTGCAATTTGGTTTCAGTTTGATTTATCCCAGTACCTAACCCAGTATGAAGTTTAACTAAGAATTTTATAAACACTTTCCCATGCCAACATATGTGTCTCGCAATCTAGACATCTGGACGTAATGTCAAACAAACATTACCCACCACAAAAACCAGTTGGATCTGTTTGTGGTTACTTCAGCCCTGGGTACTTCCCTCTTTAAAGGTTCTGGCCTGATACCTGTGGGAAGTAGCTTTTGACCCCATGAGGCTGCTGGCTCAGTGAGTAAAAGCTATCTCTCAATCATTTTCGTTTTTTCTCAGACCTATAATAAGAAGCTGGATGACCCAGCCCCTCCTTACGGGGTGGCTCAACATTCCTCCTCTGGGGCGCTAAGCCTATTTGTGACAGTTTCTGTTGAAATACTTTTCTTTGGGCCAGATTCTGAACAAAAAAAATATGCAGGATCAAGATATGATTTTCCTCATTCACTTAGAGATCCAGGAGGTATTTGGGAGTGGGCTTTCAGAATTCCATCCTACATGACCTTATCTTGCCTGTGCTCTTGGAAAAGTTTTCCAACTGCCATATATACCTTCATCTACCATGAATATAAGATAGAGATGACATGGTGGTTGATTCACCAGCAGTATCTAACCAAAGTTTGTATACTATGCTCCTATATTACCCACAATCCTATCATTGCTAATAATAACAACACCTAACGTTTATTCATCACTTGCTGTATACATAAGGAATTGTTAAATCTTTTACATTCACAATCTCATTTAGTTTTCATAACAACTCTGTGAGGTAGGTATCACTGTTATTCCATTTTACAGATGGGGAAACTAAGGAGTTGTAACATGGACTAGCTTGTTCAAGGGCATACAGCTTATAAATGGCAGAACTGCCACTAACCTGGATCTGTCTGGCTCCAAAACCCATGCTCTAATCATGACCATAAGCTGCCTGTCAATTCAGGGTTGATGATAGAGAAAAGAGAAATTTCAGTTTTATAATTGACGCTAGTTATGTGACATGTCAGAATCAAAAGTACAATTCTTATTCATTCCAAGGCCCTCTCTTGTGGCTGTCTTTCTCCCTTGCCCAGGATGCTCACAAGCACAGGACTCTAAATGGAGGAGGTAACAGAGTGAGGGAGTGATTTAAAGATGCAGAGCAGAGGGAAGAGAGGAAGGAAAATCAAGGGTGGAAAGGAGCTTCTTGGGCAAAATAAGGAGAAAGAATGTCTTCTGAACTGTCTAGAAAGAGCCAAAGACTCTATAGACAGGGCCCATAAGCTGAGGGATCAGACTGGAATGAAGATTTTAGGGCTTCCAGTAGGACCAGTGTTTTGACTGTGAGTTCCAAAACGTCCAGCCACCAGCACGCAGATTCCTGACGGGGTGTAGATGGCAGAAGTGGCTTGGTGGACTCCACAGAGTGGGGTGGTCGGTCCTACGCTATCCTGGCATTTGCAGTCTCAAAGAGGTGTATGCTTTTTGAGGGGTGACCAGACTCCCCAGCCTATCTGCACCCTTAACCATCCAGAGGAAACTCACAGAAGTTCTCCCACCCACTCTACCTCCACCACACAGCCGAAGAGTGTAGCAGTAAACAGTTGAGCTTGCTGCCTGCAAGAGCGAAGGGCAGGATGCCTGCTCTAGTAAGGTTTCAGCTTACCAGGACTTCTTTCCCTTTGCACCCCTATTCTGCAGGACATTTTTAGTGGCATAAGTTTTGACTAAGTGATTAAAACTAGGTTAGCCTTGTCAGGAATAAACACGTGCAGCCATGAGATAATAGTGCCTTGAGGGGTATGTGAGTTTGTGTTTCTTGCTCATACATAAACCTTGGTGATGTTTAAGTCCACATTCCAGGGGTCACATTCCTGTATCTGATGACATAAATTGAAAGCATTTTACTGTCAGCTTCACTCCCTTTAACCGAGTAGCTACCTGGATCCAGGGACAAGCTGGCACCACCAACGTGCCCAAGGGCAGCTGTGGGCTGTAAACCCATGTGTCTAGGTTAATGTTTGCTTATGTTTATACCTTCCCTGATAGGTGCATGGAATTTACTAATGATTGTGTTTCCCTGAAAAGTTAATCAATGTCTAAATGAGCCAGTCGCAGATCACCACGGTGGTGCAGTGAAGTTGGACTCTGAGCACTTGTTCCCAAGGGTCATGTCCCTTGGGTGAGGGCAATAGGAAAGTTGCAGTGAGCAATGCATGTGACCTGAGGAGCCCAGTCTATTGCTGGTGGGCTGTTGTACACCTGATGCAAAGCTCTAGAGTCTAAACACAAGGGACGCACCTCCAGGGCATAATGTGACCTATCCAGCCAGCACACCTGGCTACAGCCCTGCTTTCTTCAGGCCCCTTTATCACCTTGACCAGGAGACCTCTGTGCACACTTCATCAGGGCTATTCATCCTGGAGTTGTCAGCCAGAAGAGCACTTTTATCCCTGCAAACATATCTTGAGCATATATCATGTGCCAGACCTTGGGGGTATCGAGAGGAAGAGGGTGGATGAGATCCCAGCCCTCAAGCAGCTGATAGTTGAGAGAAGGGAGACAAAAAGGCAATTACAATCTGGTGTGCAACTTGCTACACTAGGGAGTCTGGTCCCTGAACACAGACTTGGGGATCAGGGAGGCCTCTCAGGGGAGAAAAATAAAGTCTGAGTAGAACCTGGAGGGGAGCTAGGGGTTTGCTAGGTTGTTGGGTCCTCAAAGAGGTCCACATGCTAATCAACAGAACCTGTGAATGTCACCTTATATGGAAAAGGGGTCTTTGCAGGTGTGACTAAATTCAGGGTCCTGAGATGAAAGGTTATCCTGGGTCATCTGAGTGCCCCAAATGTAATTGTAAGTGTCCTTATAAGAGGGAGATTTGACTTCGGCAGAGGAGAAAGCAAGTTGACCACAGAAGCAGAGACTGGAGCGATGTGCTTTGAAGACAGAGGATGGGTCACAAGCCATGCAAGACAGGAGGCCCTAGAAGCTGAAAAGGCAAGAAAATGGATTCTTTCCTCAAAGCGTCCAGAAGGAACCAGCGTGGCCGACACCTTGACTTTAGCCCAGGGAAACTGATTTCAGACTCCTGGTCTCCAGAAGTCTAAGAGAATAAACTTGTTTTGTTTTAAGTCACTAAGTTTGTGGGAATTTGTTATAGCAGCAACAGGAAACAAATACAGTGGGGACAGGACTTGGGGACAGGGAGTGGAGGAAACAGCATGGGCACAGCACATCCTATGACTCTGTAGCTGGAGCCTAAGATGTAGGGAGTGGAGAGAGTGGTGTAGTGAGAATTCAGGCTGAGGAGGCACTTAAGGTCAAGATTCTGACCCTATAAGCCAAGTCATTGAATTGGGGTTTCTTCTGAGGGCACTGGGAGTCATTAAAGGCATTTTGAGCAGGAAAGAGACTCAGACTATCAAATGGTAACTGAGGAAGCTCCCTGTGGCTAGTGATATAGAGTCTCAATTGAGGAGGGGGAAGTGGTGTAAGACCAGAGGCAGAGAGGCTATAGGGGAGGCCGCAGGCAACATTCATTACTGGGTCTGTAGCTCTAGCAGCTCCTGTTGCATTTCCAAGCTCTCCTCTGAAGTTCCAAGGACCCAGATCAGCTTCATTTCATTCAATTAAATACTGAGTCATTCCTGACTTGTACAGGAGTATCCGAGTTGCTTGTGATATTGCCTACAAATAATACCACATTAGGTTTGAGTTTTTGAGATATAAAATTAGGCTGTGCAGGTGGATTTTTCCAACTATTTCTTGTATAACCATAAGACGAACCTAAATAACTTGTGATAGCAGCTGAGCCTAGAACTGGTGGGCTAGGACTTGGGGCCTTGAAAGCATGTTTCTATATCTTTGGTGATAATATTCAGATATGAATCTACTACTGTTGATGTTTTCTGGTCTCTGGACCCCTTACTCAAGTGCCAATGGCTGAGTCAAAATCCAGGATTTCTTCTACTCTTCTAGATGCTCCTGGATAGAACTTGCTAGAAGGGTTGCAACCTAAATGCATGCTGGAACCAGTCAAAGCATAATAGAGATTGGTGGTGCCTGTCCTGCCCAAAAGCATTTGAATTCAAATGTTTAAAAAAATATATCCCATACAGCCTTCAGGCCAAACTTTGTAATCTGGATGAAACTAAGCCCATTTCAAAATCAGCATTCTCTCACAGGCTCATCAGGGGACAGGTATTTTTAAAAGGGAAACTCACCACTGCAGCTTTTTTAAAAGGTGATTTGTGGTTTGGGGGGAACTGGAGAGGGGAACTCTGAGTGGAGCAGGTACCAGAATCTTCCTGGTGTACAGGCCTGAACAATTGACAACATCAGCTCTCACACCCTGCCACCTCCAGCTACACCAGGCAAGGTTTAGATAAAGTCTAAAGGACATTTTTAATAATAAACTAACCACTTAAAAGAAGTCATAGGTTCAGAATATGAACTCAAGGCTGGGGTCTATGGCCAAGGAGAAAAGCATTTGAGAGAACGGGCTTTGTCTCTTAGGCAATGAGAATGTTGTAGCCTTTCAAACATAAATAAAAGAAAAAAGCTTCATAACATGGTGTCCTTATTTAACAAGAGATCTGGGGTTCCCCCCAGCCCAGTGAATGGGACATGTGATAGACTTTTTTAGGCAAGCTCATTTCATTGAAGGAGTCAGGGTAATGGGCGGTGAGGGAAAGATGACAGCTGAGTAAACTGGCAAAGAACAAGAGGAATACAGCCATAATTTCTGATTTCTATTTACAGTTTTGGCATCTTCAGTCTGCACGTCTGTAAAATGGTGGTAATTAACTTTGCCCCAAACCCTGTGCATGAAAAAATTTACTGAGATAAGAAGTGAAAACAGGTCAATAAACCCCAGCAAAACTGTCTTATGTATAATTTGCAATCAACCAGGTACTCCTCCAAGCTCTTTACATGTCAATTTATTCAAACCTCACAACAAACTTAGGAGATACTTTGGGATTATCCCTATTTCTTTTTTTTTTTTTTTTTGAGGAAGGTTAGCCCTGAGCAAACATCTGCCACCAATCCTCCTCTTTTTGCTGAGGAAGACTGGCCCTGAGCTAACATCCATGCCCATCTTCCTCTACTTTATACATGGACCGCCTACTACAGCATGGTGTGCCAAGTGGTGCCATGTCCAGACCCAGGATCCGAACCAGCAAACCCCAGGCCGCCAAAGTGGAATGTGTGAACTTAACCGCTGTGCCCCTGGGCTGGCCCCAGGATTATTCCTATTTTTAAAGGTGAGGAGATTGAGGAAAAGTGAAGACAAGTATTTTGCGCAAAGTCACCCCGGGTGTGAGCCGGAATTTGAACCCAAGAAATTGAGCCACAGAGTCTAGGATCTTAACTACTACTGCATTTTACAGCCTTGCTAGAAAAAGAAAATCCAGATGATTTCCCAGCTGTCTCTCAAGGTAGTACAAGTAGTAGTGATAGAGTTCTGTTTTCCAAAAATGGTATAAGAGTTCATATTGGACGAACCTTCACACAGATGTCACACGGATGACAAGGATGACTCTGGACAAAGAATAAAAAACAACAATGTGAAATTACTAGCGTATGATCATAATCAAGCAGAAACTGGAGGAGAGCTGATACATCAAAGAGAAAATGACCCTGGGTGAGCTTCCCTTTTAAAAAGTTTTTACTTTTATGGTTTTACCTGATGGTATATCCCAGTCAGGTGTGTAGGGTTAACTATAATTTGGAAGCAAACTGGAAGTTTTACTGGCTTGAGGAATTAAGAAATGAATTTGGAGCTGCCACACCAGCTATAAAGTGATAGGAGAACCCTGAAAAGGATAGAACCAAAGAGAGAGAGCCCCAAAATCTGTATATAAACTCTGCTCAAATCTCTGGCTGACTTCCGAGTGACAGTATGGGGCAAACTCCAAGCTAAGGCTAAAAGAATCAAACATAGAATGTAGCTGCTGCCCGCTGGAGGGGAGATAGAGTTTGAAGTTTGAGTTTAACCAAGTTAGCTGCCTGCTAAAACAACAATAATAAAAGTCAACACTTTACCAAAGAATATAACAGAATATAGAGTCTATACACTGTATCATTTGCAACGATCAAATTCAAAATCATTAGATGTTTCAAGAAGAGAGAATGTATGCCATACTCAAGAGAAAAGGCAATCAATGGAGACAAACACCAAGATGGCCCAGATATTGGAATTAGCAGACAAAGTTTTTAAAGCAGCTATTATAATTATGCTTAAGGATGTAAAGAAAAATAAGCTCACAATGAATGAAAAGAAAGCAAATCCTAGCAGATAAATAGAAACTATTAAAAAATAAACACCTTGAAATTCTGGAACTGAAAAATACAAAATTAAATAAAAATTTGTTGGATAGGCCCAACATAAGATAGGAGACAACAGAAGAAAGTGTCAGTGAACTTCATGCTATATCAACAGGAATTATCCAATCTGAAGAGCAGAGAGAAATGAGGTTAAAAAAATGAACAGGTGATCAGAGACCTGTGGGACAGTATCAAGAGGCCTATTATATATTATTGAAGTTCTTGAAGGAGAGGAGAAAATGGGTCATGAAAAAATGTTTGAAGAAGTAATGGCCAATATTAATCCAAATTAGATAAAAGACAGATGCAAAAATATAAGCAAACCCCAAGCAGGAAAAATACATGGAAAACTACACATCAGCATGTATTCTATCTTTGCTGAAAACCAAACATAAAGAGAAAATTAGCTAGAGGAAAATGGCACATTACTTACAGGAGACTGATAATATGAATGACAGCTGATTCATTTATAATGAAAGAAACAGTGGAGGTCACAATCAATGGATCCTCTTTAAAGTGCTGGAAGAAAAAGAAAATCCTGTCAACCCAGAATTCTATATTCAGAGAAAATACACTTCAAGAAACAAAGGTAAAATAAAGATGATTTCATACAAACAAAAATTAAGAGAATTAATCATCAGCAGACCTGAACTACAAAAAGTGCTAAAGAAAGTTCTTTAATGCTGAAGGGAAATGATATCAGATAGAAACTCAAATCATCAGGAAGGAACAAAGGATACTAGAAATGCTAAATATGTGGGTACACGTAAAAGTCTATTTTTCTCTTAATATCTTTAAAACACACATCAGTATTTAGAGCAAAATTTATAACATTGTATTACAAGATATATAAGACATGTAGATGTAATACATATGACAACTACAGCATATAGATGAAGGCAGTGAATGAAACTATAGTAGTCCCCCTTATCTGCAGGTGATATGTTCCAAGACCCTTAATGGATGCCTGAAACTGCTGATAGTACCAAACCCTATATATACTATATTTTTTCCTACACGTACATACCTATGATAAAGCTTAATTTATAAATTAGGCACAGTAAGATATTAACAACAATAATAATAAAATAAACAATTACAACAGTATCTGTAATAAAAGTTACATGAATGTTGTCTCTCTTTCTCTCAAAATATCTATTGTACTGTACTCTTCTTCTTCTTGTGATGTGAGATGATGCAATGCTTATGTGATGAGGTGAAGTAAGGTGAGTGATATAGGCATTGTGACGTAGTGTACTATTGACCTTCTGATGATATAACAAGAGGATCATCCGCTCTGGACAGTGGTTGACTGCAGGTAACTGAAACCGTGGAAAGCATAAAACTTGGATGAGGGGGACTACTGTATATGGTTGCAAAATTCTTGCATTTTTGTGAAGTGGTACAATATTGACTCTAAGTAAATTGTTGAAAGTTAAGGATATTTATTATAACCCCTAGAGTACCTACTTAAAAAAAAAGCTAATGCAAATAGGGATAGCTAAAAACCCAGTAGACAAATTAAAATGTAATTCTAAAAAAAATAATAATAATTAACTCCAAAGAGGGCATGAAAGAGGAACGGAGGAGTGAAAAATGGATTGGAAAAACTAAAAACAAATAATGACATCAATACATTAATTACATTAAATATAAATTGACTAAAACATCCACTTAAAAGTCAAAGATTGTCAGACTGGAAAAAAAAAAGCACAAGAATTCAATTTTATGCTGTCTACAAGCACACTATAAATGTACAGTCAGAGCCAGGTAGTAAGTAAAAAGGTGGAAAAAGATATAGTAACACAAATTATTTTACAAAATGAACTCATTTTATGAGATTATCATAACCCTGATATCAAAACCAAAGAAAGCTATTACAATCAAAGTAAATCACATACCATATTCTCCGTGAACATGGATGCAAAAATTCTTAACTAAATATTAGCAAGTTGAATCTCAAAAATAAAAGACAACTTCATCAAACATAGGCAAAAAGATGTGTGAACAGACTCTTCACAAAAGAAGATACACCACAAGCCAACAAGCATGTGAAAAAGTGCTCAATATCATTAATTATCAAGGAAATGTAAATTAACACCACAGTGATATATCACAACATACCTACCAGAATAGCCGAAAGTAAGATGACTGAAAACACTAAATGTTGTAAGATGTCAAGCAACCAGAACTCTCATACATTATTGGCAAGTATAAAATGGTTCAAACACCTTAGAAAAAAGATCTGGACAGTTTCTTCTAATACTAAACATATGCCTACCTTACTCCTCAGCAACTCTACTCCTAAGTATTTATCTAAGAGAAATCAAAACATACCCACAAAATCCTTGTACAAGAATGTTCATAGCAGTTTCATTTATAATAGCTAAAAATGAGAAACAACCCAAATGTCCATCAACAAGAGAATGGGTGAACAAACTATGGTATACTCATGCAAATGGAACAAAATCAAAAAGAAAAAGTAACTAACTACTAATAAACGCAAAAAAGGATGATTCTTTAGCTGAGTGACAAAAGCCTTACACAAAAAGAGTACACTGTACGATTTCATTTATATGAAATTCTGGAACAGGTAAAACTAATCTAAGGTGAAAAAAATCAGAATAGTAGTTGTTCTCAAAATGGGGATGGAGATTGAGAGGGAAAGAGGTAGTCAGCAAGGTAACGGAAATATTCTGTATCTTGATGAGGGTTTGGGTTACACAGGGATAGACATTTGTCAAAACACATTGATTGGTACACTTATGACTTGCACATTTTAGTTTTTGTAAAATTTTATATGAAAAAAAGAACTATCCACAAATATTGAACTTAATTAATGACATGCAATCTAAAATGTTTACAGGTGAGGGATATTGAGATCTGTAGCTCTCTTAGAAATGCATAAAAAAATAAGATGGAGGGATGTTTGGATAGACGGATGAATAGATATGAGATAAAGCAAATATAACGAAATGTTAAACGTAGAATCTAGGTAGAGGGTACACAAGTGACCGCAGTAGAGGTCTTTCAACTTTTCTGCATTTTGAAATTTCTCGTTGGTTGGGAAAAAGAATAACTAATGGAGTTAGGTGGAAAGAATAGTGAAGAGGGAGTCCTAGGATTCGTACTCGACCAAAGGAATATACGAAGGAAAGTTGAGGCATATTGAAATGTCTAGGGCACTGTTTCCAAACATGACCGTTCATGAAAATATCATGGGGAGTCTTAAAAATATGGATAACCCAGCTCCCTTCTTAGAAGTCCTGATTTAACACTGATCTGAGATGGACCTAGGAATAATTTTTAGAAGTTCACCAGGTGATCTTTGGTAACCATCCACATTAGGCACCATTGGTCTAAAAGGCCATAGTTGCTTTTTTTATACAAGGAGTGCTGTGAAAGATACTATGTACAAGCAAAAACGGTATTTTCATTTTTGGTAATCTCTCTTCACCTTGCACTTGAAAACAGTTTTAGACTAAGCAATTAGTGGCAACTAATTGCTACTGATTCAGCTAATGATTCAGCTCATTGTTATTCTGGGTGTAATGTAGTCGGGCTGTCAAAAGTGGGCCCTCCTCATTTGTCTGCTGAAAGGAGCAGTGGTGATGCCACTGTCGGTTAACGATAAATAGGACTTCTGGTGATGTTGAAGAGACTGAGACTGAGGCTGCATGAGATGGGTCTCCCTATGTCGGACCTGGAGCCTGCAGAGGGCTGGCTTGGTAGGGAAGTAGGCTGCCTTCTGTCTGCCCTCAGATCCATGTCAAGCTAATTTTGACCTCTGGGTGGTTTCCTAGCCTGGGGACCCTCCCCACCTCTTCTCCATCTATCCTAATCTTCCAAACTCTTCAAGGTCCCCCTTTCTGCTACAACTTCCCCAACTCCCCTGAATAGAATCTTACTGCACTGATAACCTGTACAATTCCTGTTCTGCAGTGTTTCTTTTTTAAAAATAGTGAAGGGTTAGCCGCACAGCTGAGAATCTATGGATTGTGAACATGAACAAAACAGCTTCTTTCTCTAGAAACATCCTGAGGAGCAGGGAGGATGGCATTAAACTAAAGCTGCTGTTTCCTCTCCTGTCTCTTTTTGCAGATGTGGCTGGATCTGTGACCTCTTCGGTCAACCTACTGTCAGGGGTAGAGTGAATACTTATCATGTGCCAGGAGCTGACCCCAAGGAAACAGAGAAGGCAAGGCCTTGCCCTCAAGGGTACTAGTTCAGTTCAACAAACGTTCATAGAATGCCCACTTAGGCAATATGGTATAGGACAGTGTGCCAAAACCAGGGGTGAAACTTGGCCTGGAACGATGAGGTGGGTCTATCAGGTCTCTGATACTGAGGCAGGAGGCTCCAGGACTCCCAGGTTATGCTGGAAGGCCCTCGTGGTGGAAGGGCTAAGGTGACAGCAACCTGTGCCAAACAGCTGACCACAGACCACAGCCAAGCAATGGAGACAGTGCCTGAGAAAGATGCAGATTCCCAGGCCCCACATTCAGAGGTTCCTGTTCACTAGGTCTTGGGGGAGAAGACTGGGAATCTGCATTTTAACAAGTGCCACTGGTGGTTCTGATGCAGGTGGTCCAAGATCCACACCTGGAGACACTTTCACCTCTAGAGACATCTGGGATAAAAACTTCACCCAAACTTCCTAAGGTCACACTATATCCACAAAACAAGGAAGTACTCACTCTTTTTTGACCACGGCTACCAGAGAGTGGATTCACCTGGTATTTCTACACTCTCCACCACTGAAAGGACAAAGTGTGCCCCCTCCCCTTTGTGGCTAAAAGCTTCTATTAACTAACAGAGAAGGGAAGTTTATTGCCTCCAGCACAATTCCAGTAGATTCATCCCGCAGAAAATCTAGAGCTTTTGCCCTAATGGGGGACTCTGCTTAAGGTTTACTCACCTGGGCCTGGTAATAGCTACCCTGATCCAGGGGTCCTGAATGAGGCAGAGCTCAAGAAATCCCCTGTGGGCTCATCAGAGGAGGCTCCACGTGGGAGTAGGAGCAGTGAGGACAAGATAAGCCTAGACGGAAAGGGACAGATCAGGAATTCCAGGCTGGGAAAACAGCAGGAAGGAAGGTTCTGAGGTGGGAATGATCCTCACTGCTTGTGCAGGCTCCAATGTCAGGCAGCACATAGGAGCCCTCTGGCTGTGCAGGGAGGAGGAGCACAGTTATAGGGGGTCTTGGGCTAGAAGGACTAACTGCACTGCAGATTGCAGATGGAGATAGGGGCCGAGGAGGAGGATGGCACCTAGAGGTGTCCAAACCCTTGGGTCACAGTATGCAGAAAGCAGTCCAGGCACTGCCTCCCACGAGGGCCAGCCTGGGGGAGGGGCAGCAGGAGGTTCTCATGGGGAACTAGGGGAGAGATACAGACAGGGACTGTCAAGATGGAGAGGGCTGTACCTGGAAATGGGGGGCTTACCAAAGTCACACACCAAAGAGTACCAGCAAGATCTTAAGCCCTGAGACCCTGAGGGATAGGTGTCAAGACAAGCTGAGGCCAGCCAGTGGATTAACAGCAGAAGGCAGGCTCTGGCTGGGATGTACTCACAATGAGAACAATTAGGAAGAGAAAGGGGAATATGACATGATAAAAAATTGGGGAGTCTCTCACCATAAGGCAGATGGCTACCTCCAGTTAGAGAATTCCCATGGACCACTACAGTTTCTGGAGATGCCACCACATTTGATCCCCCCTTCTCCCATTGGCCCTCCCCCATCTCTAAGCCAAAAGTTCACATTATCTCACTGGGCACCCAATAAATGTCCAAAGCCCCGCTAAATCAACTTGACTTCTCTTGTTTGTTGATAGATGGGAGGAACCAGCCTCAACTGGAGTGGGTGTAGAAGCTACAGGTCCCTTGTGTCAAGGGCTATAACCCCAAGTCTGCTCCTGCTTTTTATTAACTAAGGCAAATGTGTCTGAATGGGATCCTAAGAACTTATCCAAAGATTAACATCATAAGACTGATATTAAGCTCAAAGCTCTGAAATGCATTTGTGCTCAGGGAAGATGATTGCTAACATTTAGTTTATATTTCCCCTGGAGCTGGTACACATTAGTGAGGGCTGGGGATAATGAATAACAGCACAGACAATACATTTTAAAACAAACAAAAACTCAAAGAACGCTAACGCAGACCAGCACTGGGATATGGCGTGTGTTATGAAGACAGCAATAATTGGTCCTCTGTGAAATTCTATTGTCTGCTCCTTAGAAGCAGGAGGTGGCTGTCTCTCGATTATATTAGTTCCTGAATTATAAAATTCTCAATATGTCATATAGCAAGGGTGACAGATGAGGCAAGAGCAGGAAGATAAGGGAGGGTAGACTTGGGAAGAAGAAGAATGGGTTCTGTGGTAGGGGCTGTGGGCTTTCCACCAAAATCTATCTCCTCTTCTTGCTGGGTGAGAGCTAGGCAGTATTTCCCAGCCCATTTTGCAGGTTGGGGGGCCATAAGACTGAATTCCAGCCGATGGAGTGTGAGGAGCTTTAGAGACAGCAACATGCTTTCTCTATGTTCTTGTTCCCCTTACACTGGCTCAAGGCCCTTGGGAATGATGCAGCTACAGTTGGGAGGAGCCTGGGTCACTGAATTGCCATGCAGCATAGCCACCTGCTGACCTGGAACATCCAACCTGGAACATTACACAAGCTAGAAATACACTTCTATTGTATTTGAGTCAATGCATTTTGGGGTCTAGTTGTTACAGTGGTTCATCCTACCCTAACAAAAGCAGGGCCAATTCAGCTTGCCCACCACAGGAATTCTGGAATGGGAGGGAGGGCCACAGAAACTTTGCTTTTCTTGAGAGCTCATTCCTAGCGCTTCTGGAGAAAAGAGGTAGAGAACACTGAACTGATGGTCAAGACCTGGGACACCAGAATTAGGACTCCTGAACAAAGCAGGGAGGGGTGGGCTGTCCCTCTATGAGATGGGAGGAAGGTCTTAGCTAGCAGGGCTCCTCTTGGGTCACACCTGGGACAGTAGGAGGAGTGACTTTGAGTGTGACAGTCATTCAAAATGCTCTCCGAAAACTAGGCTCTGTTTCTTCAGTGGAAGGAACCAGAGGTTAATCAAACAAATCAGTCAAACAAATTAAATACAGTCTTCCTTCCTTCTTCTTCCTTTGAGGAGTTTGATAAAACTGAAAACCCAGGGAAGAGCCATCATCTTACGGAGGTGCACAGTACCAGTGGTCCAAGGCACCAGGGCCTCTATAAATTGGTTCCCGAGAGGCACCACTGGTGAGTGTGAATGCAGAGACCATTAAAGGGATCAGGAGCAGCTGGCCTTAGCGAGGACCCAAGGGACAGTGTGTAAAGGACCCTGACAGCAGCAGCAACAGGCTCATCTAAGACCTTGTGAGAAAGGCCTGAGACAGGGGGGCTTGGAACCCCAGGGACACACCCTTGAGAGTGAACTCATGCCCTTTGTTATCTCCTCCAAGACTTTGTGACCCGGGGAAGTAAACAGTACATTTAAATACATGTTAAATCTGTATGTTAATAACATTCCAGTGATATTCACGAGTACATATCTGTACTCCATCTGTAAAGACTGACTCAATGGAAAGACATTTTCAAACTGGAGGGAAAAAACAAGATACGTTTCTCCAAAATATTCATTCAATAAATACTTAGGTGTTACAAAGACAAATAAGGCCTGCCTCCTGCCCTGTTGAGCTAATAAAGCATGAGTGTGATTTTCCAAAGCAGAGGTATGCATGCTAAGTAGAGGAAGGAATAATTCAATAAGAAAAACAGCATTCAAGGAAGAAAAAGAAATGGAATATATTAAAATTCAAGAATCTAATAACATCATACAACATCGTAATAGTCGTACAAATTCAATTATACTCCAGAATTATTCCAAAATTTTACTTTCAAATTCTGTTGACATTCTAAACTATTTAGCTTGACATAAATGACATCTTTGTGTACACTCAGCAGTAATGAATTTTAACTGGTTGTGAAAGCCATACAGTTATTTCCCTGCTCTGGAGGAGGCGTGAACCAGGACTTTTGTGTTGAATACATTTGTCAAAACCTATAGAATGTACAACACCAAGAGTGAACCTTGATGTAAACTACGGACTTTAGTTAGTAATAATGTATCAATATTGGTTCATCAATTGTAATAAATGTACCACCCTAATACAAGGTGTTAATAATAGAGGAAACTGACGAGTGGAGGGAGGAAGTATACAGGAACTCTGTACTTTCTGCTAATGTTATCCAGTCCTCGGTCTTCTAACTTCAGTCCCCAAAGCCTAAATTTAATAGTTCGAGTGGCTAAACCAGAGCCGTCACACAGCTTCAGAAGTCATCCTGATTTTTTCATTTGTGCTAACGGGAGAGTTACCATGCATCCGCACTGACTGACAGGGAGGCAGTGGGATGCCAGCCCCAGAATCCTGACCTGCCCAGAAAGCCAGGTGGGTTTGCATTCTGGAGTTTGGCCGATTCAGCCGCCCACACTCTGGCCATGAGTTCCTCAGCCCCATGGACCTTGCCTCCCCCTGGACCTTGTCCCTCCCGGCAGGAGACGAGTGAGAAGCAGCAGGGCTGAGAAGGGAGGCCAGAGGGTGCAGTGGGGAAGCTCACAGGCCCTGGGTGCAGTGGATCTGGGCCGAAGTCCCAGGTCTCCCCTTACTCATCTGTGAAATGGGCTCATAATAGTTCTTGCTTTATGGGGCTCCTAGAGGGAACAAATGAGATGTTAGTTATAAGACAATGAGCACAATGCCTGGCATGTTGAAAAAGTTTAATAAATGTTTTATTTATTAAAATAAAATCTATTTTATTAAATATAATAATCAATTATAATTAGAAGTATAATTACTATAATAATAATTGTTACTATCATTTTTTATCATGGGTTTTTGGCAAGGAATACATCAAAGGAGAGAATACATATAAATACCTGCTAGAGATATGAGCATAGTTTACAGACAAGAAATGGTAGGTTTATGATTACCATGTTATGTTGCATTGTTCATAGTCACGACATAGCAAAGGACAGATCTAGATGCTTGAAAACTCATGGGTGAATTCCTGCTGGGTTCTATTCACAAAGGTTGCAGTTCTAAAAAAAAAAGTTCACTGATCTAACAGTTATCAGAAAATCCCATTTGGGTGTGTATTCTGTTATTTGGCTTTGATGGAGCAGCCATCACCTAGGTTACATTTCCAGAGCCATGCTCTGAGGTGCAGTCATCTTCCTCCCTGGCCAGCTTCCACACTCACTCCAGCAGGAGCATCTTTCACAAGATGACAAGAAAGCACTTCATAGATACGCAGCCCAGTACATAGATGGACTGCCAGGTCTGCCGGAGAGAGATGGCTGCTTTTAATCTTCACAACAGGGGCCCGGCAGGCTGTCAAAGCCCAGGCAGGGGATCACAGGCCTCCAGGGTGACTGGCTGTCCTGGCTCTTAGTAGATGTGGACTCTAGCAGTCTCTCCCTGGGGGTAGAGATGACCTCCGGTCTCTGGGCAGCTGGGCCCAGCGTCCCTGCTATTTTTGGCTTTGTATTGTTGGGGCGCGGAAAGCACAACTGCGGATGACTGAACTTAAGCTCCTGCTGCTGTGGAGGGCTGCCTCCATGCTTGGAATGCCCTAGGAACCTTTTTTAAAAAACTGGTCCAAGGAGTGATAACATGAGGGAAAGCAACTCTGGCCTCTGACACAGAAATTGTCCGGTGGTACATGCACAATAAACATTACTGGATTGTTCCTTCCAGACAATGCAAGGGGTGCCAGTGTGTGATATGTTAGCCACACACTGGCTTGGTTTGTACTGTAAATATACACTCAGTGACTGGGCCTCCAGGTATTGGCTCTTATGTTGCTGTGATGAAGATTTGCAAAGAGTGTTCACAGGGAAAAAGAGCTCCTACCCATGGGTCACATAGGGATGCACTCTGATTCACTTCAGGCAGATGAGCCCAAGGTCCCATCCCACCCCCAGCATTTTTGTGACTTTGTGGTGAGCAAAGAGAGGCAGGAGGGCCTTAGTTAACCTGGGAGAGAATGAAGACAAGGTCTGTCTAGAGCCACCACTTCTCTGAAGGTCTCTCCACTGGGGGCTGTGCCAGGAACTGTGTGACATGAGCTGAACATAAAAATAGTAAAACTAGTGGCTAATGTTTAGGGTGTTTACAATGTGTCTAAAACCATAACACCCTCTGCAATAGAAATTAGCAGAGATAATATTTGCAAGTATGCCCTGGTGCTGGCTGACATTCATTTAAGAGGTTAGTGCAAAGCTGGTTATTAAATGTTTTCAATATCAGCCCTGGGTACTACCATTGGTTCCCATTTTATAGATTAGGGAATTGAGGTCGAGAAAGGATAGCAGACTTACCTGAGATCAAACAGCTTGTCTGAGCAGACCCTGGATGAAAAGTCAGGCTGTCCGACTCTAGAGCTTGGTGCTGAGCCTGTGTGTCCACTGTGTCCCGGAGTTACTCCTGGAGGAGTGGCCAGTGAGCACTACTGTGGCAGAGACGACATGAAGACAGAGCTGAACACTCATGCTTCAGAGTAAACGCCTGGGCGAGCGTGCTGTCTTCCTTGCAGAAACAAGGCTCCTGCATCCCTGTACTTCTGTGCAGTAGGGTGAGGTCAGCGGGGAGTGGGCTCTGCAGGAGGTGGGGGGGATGGGCCTCAGAAGCTCCAGTTCTTCAACAAGAACAGACCACTAGGCCTAAGGACGGAGAGGGATACTGTTGGGAAGGAGGGAACCAAGAGCAACGAGGCATGAGGGATGCCAGTACCAAGGCTTGTCCTCTTGGGAAAAAAGTCAAGTCTTTGTATTATCTTCTTCTAGGGTCATGAAACTGGGATTTAGCTGATACATTCTTCCACATGCTTATTATGTGCAGAGTGCTATGTTAGGTGCTTTGCATGCATTATCTCATTTAACCCTGAAACAACCCAGCATGGGTGAGTTGCTACCAATTGTGCCCATTTTACAGATCAGGAAAGAGAGGCTGAGAGAAGTTAAAGGACATGCCAGATCTGACTGCTAAGCCTATGATGTTTGTAATCATTATTCTATACTGCCGTCCTTTTAGAAATTTCAAAAACAGAGACAGCATGATTTGGCCTGTGGCTTTCATATAAATTTATTTTATATAGATACATTTCTTCAGCACCTGCTATGAACTAGGAACATCCATTCATTCATTCAACTGATTTATCAAGCCTTATTAGGGCCAAACCAGGTGCTGGGCACACACTGGTGAAGATCAGCAGTGGTCCCTACCTCATGGATCTTGCAATTTTGGGTGGGGAAGGAGGGAGGAGGCGGTGGGAAAACTGGTTCACATTGTTGAGTTTTCTTTGAGCCAGACGCTGTGCTCAGTGCTAAGAGATGTATCATTTAACTCTCTCAATAGACTGGCAAGTAGATATTCTTATCATCTCCATTTTACAGATAGTCAAATTAAGACTTGGAAAACAGGTAACCTGCCCAAAGTCCAACAGCCAGTACACAATGGAGCTGGGTTTTGAACACAGGTATCTGACTCCAGAGCCTGTGCTTTTATTGCTGCTTTAAATTCCCCACCCTTCACATGCATTATTAGCCCCAGATCTGCAGGGAGCCATTATCAGCCCATTTAACTAACAGGGAAACCAAGGCTCAGAGGGAAAGCAGCTTGCTCAAGGTCTCTCTGGATAGAGCAGGGGTCTGAACCAGGTATTCTGGTGCCAAGATCAGGGCGTGCTCATTACTCGGCAGGGCCTCTCTGTGATGCAAACCTGGGGCCAGGAACTAGGAGGTGGGGGTTCCCCCTAGCCTTGTTGCTGGGCCTCATCACCAGCACTGAGGTAACGTGTTGTGTGACTAGAGGCTGTTTGCTAATATGTTTAGGGCTGGTGTCAAACATCTCTTGAAGCACTCTAAGAAGCTGGGAAGGTGGAGAGCGATGGCCTGAGGAGGGCAGCTATGGGTGAGTGTCCAGGGAAGCCACCCACCAAAGAAGGTGACTATGAAGGCTTAGTGCTCTTCTCCTGGTCTTCACATTCCGGGGCCATACCCTGTGATTTCATCATTTCTGTATGAGAAGAAAGAGGCTGCTGATTCACAGTGAAAGGAAATGGCATAGGTTCTGAAACTTCCTGTTTGTCTGGTATCTGCAAAGATACCTGTTATGCAAATATCCTCACTCCTGAAAAATGCAGACGTGTATACACAAACACACACATACACACACACACACACACACACACACACATACACACACACACCCTCTGCTTGGCCGTGGGCACTGAGTCTCCTCTGTACCCAGTAAATTGAAAAATGATTCTGCTAATATGGTAGCCAGGGTACTGGGGGAACCTGCTATAGGAATTTATGATCATTAAAATAGCAGCTTTTGCATTTGTTTCAAAGAGCTTAGCAGATGTCCCTTCCAGGTAAGTCCTTGCTCTGGCTCCTGGCCCAGGGCTGGTTTGGCTTCCACCTGGCAGAGCCTGGGAGTTAAGGATCCCTTATGAGGGAAGCAGATGTGGTAAGGGATCTCATCCAGGCCTTGGGCTCCACTCCAGCCCAGGAACTCAATTTCCTCACGGCTCAGTTTATTCCTCGCTGGGCTCTTAGGATGTGCTACATCGCCCCCCAAGCCTACATTGAGTCAAGACAATGAGAGCCATTGAATATTTTCTATTGGTTCATTGTGACCTTTTTGCAGGTCTTTCTTTCTTTCAAAGTAAGTTCAGGTTTGAGCCCAAGACTGTAGCTTGCTGAGCTGGTTTATGATTCCAGAGAGGGTTGACCTTCAGCACAGGCCTGAGACCCAGCCTGTGCCGCTGGCTGCTGGCCGCCTCTGCACAGGGAAGCTTTTAAAAAAGCTGAATGTAAGCTTCGGTTTTAATAGGTGAAAGTGAAAATGACATGTGACTTCCAGAAAATTCTCATAGATTCAAAAGGACTGTTCTCTGTAATGAGTTAAATAGCACTCTTCAAATGGCTGACTGCTCTTCTCATATTCAGAGTTGCCTGGATTAGAGGAAATGGATATAAATTACTGCAAGAGAGAATCTGGTTAGCTACAAATTTAAAAAAAGTTATTTTCACTCTTTAGTCTCTTCCTGACCAATCCCCCTACAAAAAAACTCTTACCTGGGCAGTGGGAGGGTGGCCTTTCCTCCTTCCATTTACAAAGTGATAAAGCGGAGGTCCATCAGGAAAGTCCATCACTTGGCTCAGAGCTGGAATCTTGAATTCCAGGCCAATGCTTGCCCCATTACAAAGGGGAGTGGCACAGTGGCAGGAATGTGGGCTGGGACAGGTCAAACAGGGTGGACATCTTGGTTTTGCTATTTACCAGCTGTGTGACCTTGAGTAAGTTACTTAGCCTTGCCAAGCCTCAGTTTCCTCACCTATAGAATGGAGTTATCATGCGGATGACAGGAGACATTGGTACATAACATGGCTGGTCCAGGACCTGGATCCCAGGACAGGGTCAATAGGGAGGTGTCATGATGACCACATATCACAGAGAAGCTCACCACTCTCTGACAGAGCCTCAATCACTGCTGCAGGGCACATGGCACCTGAGAGATCATCAAAGAGTGTTCTAGAATCTGTCTTCTGCCTCTGCTTCAGGGATGTCTATGAGGAAAAGAGTGGGATGAATAGTGAAAATTTTTGTGAGAAAAGTTCTCTTCACCCCTTGAGTAGGGCCCAGCATCAATTCCTCTACTTATCCCTGAACTTGACCTGCTGTCTCTTTGCCAGCTCAGGCTCTGAGGAAATGAAAGATCAGCCTTGTACTTCTCCAGTCCTGCAGATATGAGGCAAGTTCATAGAAAAATGGAAACAAATGCCTACTGCATAACCCACATGAGGCAACTGAAGACAGAGATCCAGCCCATTGAGCCACTGAGCCCTTACTGTGCACTTAAGGAACGCCTGGTGTCATGTTGAGTATTGTGGAGACTCGTCATAGTAGAATAACAGCTGACATCTGTGGAGTCCCTACTGCTCACCAGACAGAGCTGGGTGCTTTGCAAACAGGGTTTTATTTAACCCTCCCAGGAACCTCTCAAGTAAGCGTGATTATCCTCATTTATCAATGAGGCATAGAGAAGTTAGGTTCCTCGCTCAAGGCCACTTAGCAGCAGGTAGGACCTGAATGCACGTTCTGTCTGCTGCAAAGTCTGTGCTTGCCCACACCGCTCTGTAGGAACATAAGACATACTCTCCAGCCTGTAGGAATGAAAAAGCCAGGAGATGAAACACATAGCCCCAAACACTGAAACAACAATACAGATGCTGGGGGCCGGCCGTGGCGCAGTGGTTAAGTGTGCATGTTCCGCTTTGGCAGCCCGGGGTTTGCCGGTTCAGATCCTGGGTGGGGACACGGCACCACGTGGCAAGCCATGCTGTGGTAGGCATCCCACATATAAAGTAGAGGAAGATGGGCACAGATGTTAGCTCAAGGCCAGTCTTCGTCAGCAAAAAGAGGAGGATTGGTAGCAGTTAGCTCAGGGCTAATCTCCCTCAAAAAAAAAAAACCCAATACAGATGCCAAAGAACCCAAAGGAGAAACACAGACAAAGAAGAAGGAGCCAGGGGTGACTTTATAGAGGAGGTGGAGTGGGGCGGAGAGGTGGGGATGGGACTGGAGCATATCTGGGGAATGGAAGGAAGGGGCAGGAAAGAAAGTGGAGAAAGTGAGAATATGCAAACCTTGAGGAGACTGGACTCAGTTTTGTGGCATGCGGGGCCATCAGAGGCCTCTCTTGGTCCCCTTGGAACTGGGGACAGAGCCCTTGGAGAAGGCTGATGGCTGGGCCCTTGGAGTGTCTGTTCCCCGCAGGGTTCAAGGCTCTGGGGAGGGCCTGAGCCTCTGGTAAGCTCTCCCTGCTACTTCCAGGTGTGCTGGTGGACGGTGGGTGTTGGATGAGGGTTGCCTAGGGGTGCTGATAGCTATCTGGACAGCTTCCAAGCTGATGGGCCAGGTGTCTGTTCTGATTGGTGCTGCGCTTGCTATACTGCTTGTTCATTATTTGCATTTCACCCCTGGAACACTGGCATGTGCAGTCTCTTCAGTCAGTTGAGCTGGGTGGGCTGGGTTGGAGCAAGGGGCGCTGCAGATGAGAGAGGGAATGGGACAGTGCAGGAGCAGGCGGTGTCTGCTCCCCCGCTATCCGCATGGACTAGGCTGAGGTCCTGGACCTTAGAGGGCTATGGCCAGAGTGGCTTGGGCAAAGTGTGGCCCAGAGGTCAGGGTAGGCACATCCCCCGTCTGAATGGAACCCAGCATTGCTCGGGCTCCTCAAGGACTGGCTGCCCTGGCAGGTCTCAAGCCCCTACCTTGCATAGCCACAGGCCTTCCATGGTGGCAGTGCTGAGACTCTGGCCACAAGCTGCTTGAGGGGCAGAGCAAGAGGGGGAAAACACATCCAAAGGGAAACTCTTGACTTCCCCCATTCCTGTTCTTCCTCCCATCTGCCCTGTCTCAAGTGGCAGAGGCCAGAATTCTAAGGGTCAGTTTTGACTTCTTTCCCATACCTTTCCTATTCAGCACAATTCAGAGTCTTGCCCAGTCCACCACCAAAATGTCTCTTAACCTGCTCTCTTTACACCAGCACTGTATCCAGCTGGCTTATCCAGGCACCGATTTCTTTGCCTTGGCCACTGCAACGTCCTCCCACATTGTTTGCCTCTCCCAATTCCACACTTGGCTCTTTCCAAGCCATTCTGCCCAAAATAGCCAGAGTAGTGATAAAACATACATCAAATCACCTTTGAACTTGCTTCACCAACTTCCGAAAGAGGAAAAGGCCAGCTCTTCATCATGGCCCCAGGGGCCCTTCCTGACTGTCCTCTTCCTGTGCTTACTCATTCACTCAACACACAGTCACTGAAGTCATATCATATACTGTTTTTAGACACTGGGGACACAGCAGTGACAAAACAGACAGAAACCCCGATCTCATGGAACCAAGTTTTAGCGGAAGAGAGAGGAGACCATCAATAAACCAATATATCAGATGTTAGATGGTAAAACTGTGGAGAAGACAGAGCAAGGACGGGAACTAGAGAGTGCAGGGGGTGGGAGTGGCATCAGGGAAGGTGTCATAGAGAAGGTGACATTTGAACAAAGACCTGAAGGGATGAGGAATGAGTCATGGGGATGTGCAGGGGAAAACTTGCTCCTGGCAGAAAGAACAGCACTTGGGCTTTGAAGCGGGAACACATTGGGATACTTGGGGTCTTTTTAAGGAAGACCTTACCTTTGTTGGTCACTAGCAGATTTTTTTAATCATAGCATTTCCACAATTTATAACTATATATACCCATCTGATTTTTGCGTCTTCCTCCAATAAGGTGTCAGCTCCATACAGTCAGTGATGTGTCTCTCTCGCTGACATTGGTGTCTGGCACAGGACCTGGCATCTCTAAGGTGCTCAATATATTTGTGTTAAATGAGGCAATGAACCTGGTAACTGGCACACTACTAAGAGGCACATGTGAGAGGTCCCTCTGGGGGCTTCCAGAAAATGACTAGGGGACACTTTGAAGGGAGTGAAGTTCTACTTGAGCTGGTGGTTATGTGTGTGGTGGGGTGAGTCATTGTGAATTAGGCACGTATGACCCTCCTGCATACACAGGCTGGTAACCTTTGGGATTCCCAGCCGTTGTGCTGGTTTATGGAATAAACCTTCTAAGGGAGCAAACCAACTCTTCCCACAGACACTCCTTTCTTGTCCCAATAGCTCTCCCACCTGTGGCTGTGGGGGCAGTTCTGACTTGTATATTTATGTCACTCCTGCTCACCCAGCCAGTGGTATGGAAAACTTGAGAAGCAAATTCTACCTTACAAGAATTCCTTGCAAACCTTGGAGACAGGTTTATTCTTTTTTACTGTGAAGGTTCTGGCCAACTCTGGTTGCAGGAATGTTAAATATTGATAAGGAGGAGGAGATAAAATCTCACCACCCCCCAGGGCCTGGAATTTCCCCATTCCCGAGCCCTGGCTGCCCTGTCTGAGAGAGACTGCCAGTAGCCTACTCTGTTCCCAATTTCCCCTTATGCCTTACTGAAATTGCCTGATTTGGGGAGGGGCAGCAACACATTCAGCTAAAAGACTATTCCCTAATTCTCTTGAAACTAGGGACAGCCAATGAGGCATAAATGCAAGGAGTTGGATGGGGCTTCCTTAACTTCTTAAAGGGAGCTGGGAAATGTGATCTCCACCCTCCCCTGCCCTGTTCCTGCTCCTGGAAATTAATGTGATAACTGGAGCTCTAGCAACTATATTGGACCTCAAGGCAACCTTGAAAAAGGAAGCCATAAACTAAAACATTGACTCTCAGTCTTTAATGTTGAGATAGGAAAAAGCAGCCCCTGACATCTGGAAACTGGCCTGACACTTTCAGCTAGGCCTTAGTCTTGCTAGAAGTTGACCCAGATGTTCTCCTGTTAGACATAAACAATTTCACAGAACACCAACATCAGACAAGGTCACTCTGCGACTGTGATGAAGTGAGTCAAAACAGACCCCTTATAATTTTGTCTAAGCACAGACAAAAACAACCACAAAATACTAAATAACTCCCTCTCCTGGCTAATATGAGTGACAGATGCTTCTTTACCAATTACTGCAACTTTAGCCTCCATTTGGTCTGCCTTCCTTATAGATAAAGATGTACTAAGACACCCAGTCATAGAGTTGTCCTGTTTCCTGACAGCATCCAATCCAGAGCAAACCCATGCTTCCTTGGACAACTCCCACCCCAACAAATTCACCTAACCAAAACCCAAGTCCTACAAGTCTTTTCAAATACTTTTTTACTGAGATGGTCCACAGCTCCCCAGGGTATGCAGTCTCCTTGGCTGCAATGAGTAATAAAGCCAACTTTTTCAACTACGGGTATTCAAATAAATCACTTGGAGATTGTTAAGATGCTGACCATGGATCAGTAGGTCTGGAGTAGGCCCCATTCTGTGTTTCTAACAAGATCCCAGTGATGCTGACATTGCTGGGTCTCAGGCCATGCTTTGAATAGCAAGACAGTAAAGGATGGTGGATTGAAATGCTGGAAGTGCTTGAGTTTGGCCATGGGTCCCCTAGATGAACCCTGGACTGCTTTCTAGAGAAAATATGCCTTATTTCATTTAAGCCACTGCTATTTGGTTCTCTTTTACTAGCAACCCAATCTAGTAACATTGTCCTTATTTTTAGACGGACATGTGGTTCCAGCTGCAGGAGCTCTTGATGGGGCCTTGTGGTGGCCAGGCCTAAACCAGGCTTGGGAAATTATTGACCAAGTGTGTTGTCTTTGAGGTGAAATTGAGAGCAATCAGAGAAACCTGGGGCCTGACCCACCCCACTCTCCAGGTCCATTTCGCACCATCCTACACCTAGTAACACCAGGAGATTTCACATCTCCTTGCCTTTGCCTTTGTTGTTCCTTTTGCCATGGATGCCCTTCCCACCTTCCTTCGCCTGGCTAACTGCCAACTCATACTCAGCTCAGCCTCCCGATCCCTCAGGGCCAGCTGAGTGCCCCTTCTCCGGGCTCCCAGGGAACCCTGCCTTCCTCTCCCCTTGCTCTTTCTCAGGTTACATAGCATTTATTTATTTTGTGTTCATCTTTCCATTGGCGGTCAGCTCCTAGAGGACAGGAACCATGTTTTATTCATCATTGCATCCCCCGACATAGTCCCCAACACTCAATAAAGATGAAACTGTACTGAAAGACTCCAATCCCCATAGCCTGCCCCTTGACCTCTAAACAACTGAACGAAGGCTATTAGAGAATAGTGAAAGAAACCCTTCACTAACATTTCCCTTTTTTAGGTTAAGTGAAATTGGGGGTTCCCAGGGGCTTTAGGTGTGAAGCTGTAGGTCATACCCCCTCGGAAACTTGGCCCTCAAGAAAGATGTAGTCTTCTGAAAAACCACAGGTGCATGAATTAGTATTTAGTAAATGACTGTTAAACTGAAAGTTAGGACTCCTCTATATCTGGGCTTCTTGCACTTGAATATGCTTATGAACCACCTGAACAGCAAATACCTTTTAACCTCCAGGTGAGTCCTACATGCTGAGACCTTAAGCACTAGTATCACCTGGCAACTGCTTAGAAATACAAATTCTTGGAACCCACTCCAGATCTACTGAATCGGAATCTCTAGGGGTGCGACCCAGGCATCAGTGTAACACTCCAGGTGATAAAAGCCAGATTCTCGGAAACGATAAAAAAAAATGGTTAATTACAGTAACAGCTTCCACCTAAACAAGTGGGTTTACCCTGTTCTAGGTATTTACTTACTTTCCAATCTCACAACAACTCTACCTCCACGAAGGGAAGCCACTGAAAATGGAGACTTTGAAAAACCACAGAAAGAGACAGATGGTGATGACAATCCCTGTGTGGTGATGACGATGATAGTGATAATAATAGCAGTGTACATTTTGTGTGCACTGGGGCTATAACTATGTAAATGTGTGTGGGGAAACATTTGTAAGGAAATAAGCTAAAATGCTCATAGTAGCTGGATGATGAGGAATTTCCCCCCTTCTCTAAAGAAAAATTTTTTGTATTATTTATATAATAGAAAGATACATATATTCAATTTAAAAAATGTATTCATATTTTACACTTTAGGGGACGAAAGCAGCTGTAGGTTGCAATGGTTCAGTAGTCTCATGAACCTCAAAGAACGAGAGCTTGAGCCTTTCTCAAAGAGTTGGGGGTTGAGGTGGGCAGGCATGTGAGGTGGCAATGCCATTAGGGTATTTGTTAGAGCAATTTCAGTGCAAGAGAAAAAAACTGATCTCAGACTGGACCGAGTCAAAACAAACAGGAGAGAGAGGGGAAGAAGAAGGAGGAGGGAGGAAAGAAAGAAAGAAGGAAAGAAATTTGCTTGGTTCTGTAACTGAAAAGACCAGCTGGAGCCAGGAGCTCCGAGGATGCTTGCAGGACCGTCCATCTCTTAGCTTTCTTTCCTCAGCATCAGCTTGTTCTCAGGCAGGCTCTGCCTTGGACTCAAGGCTAGCAATGCCTGCCCAAGTCCACTCTGACTGGCTTAGCCTAGGTTATGTGTCCATCCCTGAGGCTAGAGAGATGTACCGCTGTGATGGGCCAGGCCTGGGCCTTGTGACCCTCAGGCCCCTATAGAAGCACTTGAACAGAGAGGGGGGAAAACCTGTTGCCCCAAAGGGAAACCAAAGTTCTGCTGTCAGAAGAAGGAGGCTCAGGGCAAGAAAAACTGTACAATATCTGCTCCAATCAATCAGGTTATTGGTGCTTGGAAGACCAATAGGTGTGCCCGGACATTTTTCAGACTTGGGCCAAGATTTTGGGTAAGACCTAGTGTGACTGCCAGCTTCCAAAAAGAAAAGCTGCCTTGGGAGGTGTGGGGGTAGGGTGGGGGATTCTTACTCACCAAGGTTAACACAGTGCGTACTGTTCTCAGGAGGAAGTGGGAATTTCCACATGGTAAGTTCCCTTCCCTGTACAATGAATTACTATCTTGATGAGAAACCCGTGGGCAGCTGGTTGAGAAGAGAGAGGTATTCTCTGAATGAGAGGGAATTTACCACTTTCCTTTAATGGTGATAGTTCTGTTGTCGTGGCAGAGCGTGGATTGATTCATCTACAAATATATACATCTATGTAGACACGAGACTGCTAGCCTTTGCAAAATACATGCCTAGAGATAATTTCTGCCACCACCCAGGATATGTCACCTTTGTCACAACCACTCTCTCCACCACCCTCACACTCTGCAGGCCCGAGTGTGTGGGCCTGGAGTTCCCCACTTGGAGACCAGAAGAGAGGTCTCTATGTGTAGAGATTGGGGAGGTGGGGGTGGAAGTCGGGGTGGTGAGCTGGCTGGCAGCAGCCAAAGTCCCTTCCAGGGCCTGTTCTGGGCATCCCTCTCTTCAGCTGTCTCTTCTACTCCTGAGTTTCTAACCTGTGCCTCTAAGGTCATTCATATCATCCCACTTCCCTGGGGTGCTCAGATTTGCCTCTTCCCTGAGCCCCTAGCCAGGGCTCAAGCCCTGGCCATTGTCCTTGGAGCTCCATCTTCCCAATGAGTGGATGGTAGAAACACAGGGCCCACTGTTCTGGATCCTGAGTTGGAGCCAAGGAGCTCCATCTGCTGTTTCCTTCCCCTAGAATTCTCCCCTAGGAGAATTCTATCATCAGCCCCCACAGTCCCCTCCAGAGGGCTCCAGCTGCTACAGCTCCCCATGATAGACGTCTGGCTCTTTCCTACCCACAGGAAAACACGGGCTCTTCCCTAGTCTTGGAATTCCCCATCCTGCACTGGGCTCCTATGGGCTGAGGAGCTGAGAAGGTAGGAAGGGTGAGGACTGGGGAGAGAGGTGACCCCTTCCACAAGCACCAAGGGTTCTGCTGGATGACCAGACCTGACACTTAGTTCCACGGAGTTCTCAGCAAGGGTGGGGCCATCTATGAAAACTGCCCTGACCTCAACAGGTCCTCTGACCTCCAACAGGGCCTAAGGAAACTGAATTATGGGTTAAAGTGAAGTTTAAAATGACATGAGAAAAGGCCTAGTAGAAATTCTAACAGTCAAAAAGTTTTTCAACACTTGCTGAAAAAACTAAAGAAACTCTCACAATATTTTGCTCTCTATTGGATCATTTCCATCAACTTACAAATATGCTGGTATTTTTCCATCTTTTAAAAAGAATATTTTCTTTATAATAAATGACTCAACAAATTAACAAATAAAAGAGAAGGAGAAAATCTCCCCTGCAGAAGAATTCCAAATAATACATGTAACTACTCCCCTCTCCAAGAGGTGGAGTTTAATCCCTTCTCCCCGATGGTGAACTGAACCTAGTGACTGGCTTCCAAAGTGTAGAGAATGGAGAACTGAACCTAGTGACTGGCTTCCAAAGTGTAGAGAATGGAACGGGAAAAACAGTAACTTTATAGGGAAGAAACCTGGCAGTCACCATCTTAATCAAGTGATGAAGGTGACGTCACCAGTGATAAACCACGTTGTTATCATGTACCTCCAACATGATTTAATGAGAAGAGCACTTCACCTCTGGGATGTGTTTCCCCAAAACCCATATCCCCAGCTGAATCATAAGAAAACCTCAGATAAATTCAAATTGAGGGACATTCTATAAAATACCTGACCAATATTCTTCAAAACTGTCAAGGTCATGAAAAACAAGGAAAGATAGAGAAACGATCACAGATTGGAGAAGACTGAGACATGATGACTAAACGCAATGTGGCATCCTGGAACAGGAAAAGAACATTAGTGAGAAAATTGGTGAAATTTGCACCTGGGCTATTAGTATTGTACCAATGTTAATTTCTTAATTTTGATAAATATACTACGGCTTTATAAGAAAGTAACATTAGGAAAAGCTGGGCAAAGTGTATACCAGAGCTCTCTGTAAACAAACAAACCTTTCATTACAATTTAAAGATTGACAGTAATATCAAGAGTTGATAAATCTGTGGAGCAACTGGAACTCATACATTGTTGGTGAGAATGTAATATTATATAGTTATTTTGGAAAACATTTTGGTAATTTCTTATAAAATTAAACATATATTATGATACGACCCAATAATTCGACTCTTAGATATCTATCCAAGAGAAGTGAAATTTATCCCCACAAAAAAACTTGATACAAATGTTTAAAGCATCTTTAATCATAATAGCCAAAACCTAGAGACAACTCAAATGTCCAACAACAAGTGAATGGGTAATCAAATTGTGGTATATCCATGCAATGGAATACTACTCAACGATATAAAGGAAGGAGCTACTGATACATACAGCAACATGGCTGTATCTCAAAAATATGCTGAGCAAAAGAAGCCAGACACAGGAGTACACCTTGTCTGATTCAATTTATATGAAATCCTAGAAAGGAAAAACTAATCTCAGGGACAAAAAGCAGACCAGTGGTTGCCTGGGGCAAGAGATTGGGGGGGTGGTGGTGGGAGGGATTGATCATAAAGGGGCATGAGGGAATTTTTGGGGGTAATGGAAGTGTTATATATATTGATTGTTGTGGTTACATGGATGTATACATTTGTCAAAACTCATTGAACTGTACACTTCAAATGTATTAAATGTAAATTATGCCTCAATGAAGTTGATTTTTTAAAAAGCTTTCTCTTGACCCCACTTACCCTGCCAGCTACTCTTGTGCAAGACTCCTGAAGGAGTTGTGTATACTAACTGTCTCCAATTCCATCCCACATATTCTCTCTTAAGTTCACACCAGTCAGGCTTTTGTTCTCATCATGCCATGGAAACTGCTCTCATCAAGACTGCAGTGCCCTCCATGTTGCTAAATCTACTGGGCAATTCTCATTTCTCAGTCACATCTTATTTGACTTAGAGGACTATTCCATACAGTTCATGCCTTTTTCCTTGAAACACTTTCTTCCTTTGGCTTCCAGGACACAATACAGTAATCTCTTGGTTTTCCTTCTACCTCTGATAACTTCTCAGTCCCCTTTGTTGGTACTCCTTATCTTCCCAACCTCCTAATGTTGGAGTGCCTTGGATGCTCTTCTCTGTGCTCAGTCCTTAGATGATTTCACAGAGTCTCAGGGCTTTAAATTCTATCCATGTGCTGAGAACTCTCAAATTTGTATCTTTAGCCCAGACCTCTCTCCCAAATTCTAGACTCATAATTCCAACTGACTACTTGACGTTTCTATTTGGATGTTGAATAGACATCTCAAATTCAGCGTGCTCAAACCCTAACTCCTGATCTTCTCCCATAAATATGCCCACCTGCAGCCTTTTCTATCTTCATAGATGGCCCTGACATCTTACCATTTGCTCAAATCAAAAGCCTAGGAGACATCCTTGACTATTCTTTTTCTCACACTCCACTAGCTGTGCCTTGAAAATATATCCATAATCTGTCTATTCTTCATCATCTCCACTGTCACTACTCTGGTCCAACCACCATCATCTTTCTTCTGGATTTTTGGAATAGAATCCTAACTGGGTCTTCCAGCTTCCACTCTTGCCCTCCCACAGTCCAGTCTCAACAGAGCAACCAGAGTGACGCTGTTAAAATTTAAGTCAGATCATGTCATTCAGAATTCTATAGCTACTCTTCATTTCTCCCAGAATAAAAGCCGATGGCTTGCAGTGGCCCGTAAGGCCCTACATGATCTAGCCTTGCGCCACCTTATCTCTGTGATTTCATCTCCTAATACTCTCCCCCTTGCTCATTCCTCTCCAGACACACTGGTCTTTTTGATGTTTCTCGGTTATGTCAGGCACATTCGTGCCCACCTGAGGGCCTTTGCTCTAGCTGTTCTAGCTGGAATGCTCTGCTGGCCAATTTCCTCACCTCCCTTCAGTTGTTTACATAGACTTGCTCAAATCTCACCTTCTCAATGAGGCCTACTCACGAAATTTAATCCAGCAACCTTTCCTACCCCAGCACCTATTTCCTTAGCTTGCTCTATTTTTTCCCTGTGTTTCCATCACACTCATCACTTTCTAATATACTATACAATCAGGTTATTTATTTTGTTTATGTTTTATTGTCTGTCTGCTCAAGGGCAGGAATCTGACTGTTTTGTTCACTGCTGTATTCCAAGTCCTAGAACAGTGCCTGGCACATAGAAGCTGCTCAGTAAGTATTTGTTGAATGAATTAAAGCAATTTCTCCAGAGGGAGCACACTTCTCACCTCTGGCCTATCAGCCCAGATCTGACCAGGCTGAAACAAGAGATTACAGAGAAAAGGTGGATCTAGAAGGATCCCTCCCCATGTCAGGACTGAGAAAATTGGGAGAAGCGCCAGACTCTTCCTGGAGTGTTTTTGGTTGTGCCCTTGGATCTCAGACAGATGTGGGGCTCTGGTTTGTTGGGCTACAGTCATGTTTTCAGAGCCACCGTCCACTTTCTAGGGTCACATCTCATAGGGAACACAGCCCTCCCTTCCCGGGCTACATGACATTTGTTTATAATGGCACTGTCCAGCACAGCAGCCACTAGTCAACGTGAGGCTACTGAGCACTTGAAATGTGGCCCGTCTAAATTGATGCGTGTTGAAAGGATAAACTGTCAAAGACTTAGTACAAACAAGAATGTAAAATATCTCATTAATAATTTTTAATATTGATTACATGTTACTATTTTGGATATATTGGGTTAAATAAAATATACCTTTAAAGTTAAATTCATCTGTTTCTTATTACTTTTTAAAACGTGGCTACTGGGGGCTGGCCCCGTGGCCAAGGGTTAAGTTTGTGAGCTCTGCTGTGGCGGCCCAGGGTTTCGCCAGTTCAATTCCTGGGCGTGGACATGGCACCACTCATCAAGCCATGCTGAGGCGGCATCCCACAAGCCACAAGTGGAAGGATCCACAACTAAAAATACACAGCTATGTACCGGGGGGCTTTGGGGAGAAAAAGGAAAAATAAAATCTTCAAAATAATTTCTCTTTAAAAAAAAATGTGGCTACTAATAGCTTTAAAATTACGTAAGTGGCTTGCATTATATGTCTATGGGATGGTGCTGATCTATGAGGAAAAACTACTTGCATCTAGAAATCAAATCCCATGACCTTGAAAATCCACATTTCCTAAATGCGAACTGATGGTTCCTCTATTTCAAGTAATATCAAGATACAGTTGAACTCCATTAAGACAAAGGCCCCTTCAGGATTTGACTAATTGGGTTAAGGGGAACTTTTAAAGAAGCTTTGGCTTTGTTTTTATTCTTCTATATGGTGATGCTTTGCCTGAGGGGCTGAAAGCCCTCCCAGAGAACACACACATCTCCTCCATGGGTTCCTCGGATGTTTACTGAACTACCGGCCCGTGACCCAGGAACTAGGAGGAGTGGGGAAGTGGGCGGTAAACAGGGCCACTCCCATGCCCTGCTAGAGAGTCCCCACCTTGACCCTGTGTACTGGGAGGTGTTGCTGAAGCTCACAAGCAGCAGCCCAACGGAGGGAAGGGGCAGGTGCCTGGGGGCAGAGTCAGGGCAGCAATGGCCTCCACTCGGGCCCTCAGAATGGCAGCTGGGGGCTGCAGGGGCAGATCTGCATGGACAGGCACCCGGCAGGGGAGTGCTGCTTGGAGACCAGCTCACTTCTTAGGCCAAGGGTCTTCATGTTCTCAGGACTAAAACGCAAGGGGCCTGTTGGCTCTGGAACTGATTTGGGGATGGGAACAAGAGGCTGTGAGTGAGTTGCAGGAAAAACCAGATGCCAGAGACCGGGAGCACCGTGGAGCTGTGACTTCATGGAGGCCAGTCCTGGGGAGACGGGCACCCCAACAAAGCTGGGTGCCAGGGGGACAGAGAAGTCAGAATGAGGGGCTCAGTGACTGAGGGACTTGGCGACAGGAATATACAAGGATGGAAGGAGGGGCTGGGTTAAGGAGACTTTATCCTATCTTCCAAAATTCTGTAATCTTGCCATATTGTTTTTATATTATTTTTTTAAAAAGAGAGAGAGGGAGATGGGCAGGGGGATGCAACATCTCTTGAAAATTTGCCCCTGGATCTAAGCTCTCTGCCCCTGGTCTTTCCTGGCAGCGGGTACTCCTTCCTGACTCAGGGCTGAAGGTCTGGCCTGGGAATTAAACTCTTAAGTTTCTTGTGAATAGCAAAATAGAATTTCATCCTGTTTTCTCCCTCTTTCTCACTGTGCCGACTGTAGGAAAAAAAGAAAAGAATATGAAAAGCAAAAAGGATTCACAAGCATTTACAAGAGAGAAGTGGGTGTAATTGTGCTGGATGCTCCAAGGATGGACTGGGCTGGAGGCAATTTAGGATGAGAACCAGGGAAAACACGTCCCCAGCCAACTCGCCACTGGGTTATGAAGAGTGTCCTCAGTGGAGAGGGGGATTGCTTGGGATTTTGCCAGAAGCACGCACACATACACGTGCCTGCGCAGCAAGGCTGCCTGGCAGTGGGTGGGGTGAAGGGCTCAGCCTCTTGGGAGGGCTTTCTCCCATCTCAAAGCCATGTCTGCCTGTGAATGTGCTTTCATCAGCTGCAAACTGTATTTATGGCTTCTCGGAATTTTCCGAATGAAGTAAGTTTTTTCCCCAGACCATTTTTCTTCGCAACTGAAATCAGATCCCCACAGTCCATGCAGACAAACAAAGCAGCAGGACATCACCGCCAAGGAGCTGTCATTTCAGACACCATAGCAGCCTTTTGTTCGAGATCAAACGGATGTGACTCGCCTTGTGGAGGTCGCATCTTGCCTTGGCAGAGGAGAGGATGGTCCTCTGAACTAGGCTTGAGGATGGGGAGGGAGGAGAGTGGCAGGTGCCCTGAGCGGCCTGCAGGGAGGAACTGGACAGTAGGGGCCCTGCGGGAAGGTCTCTCTGCTTCCTCTCCAACGGGAGAGCTTCAGAGATGCTGCTTCATGCTCCAAATTGTGAATGGGACAGCCCTACCCATCAGGGACTCTGGCATCTGTGTCCCTCCTCTCTCAGCCTCTGATGCTCAGATGAGAGCTGCCAGTGCAAAGAGCTCTGACCTGAAGGTTAGATGGCCTGGATTCGGCTTCTGTCTTGCCTTGCAAAGCTTCCCAGCCTCAGTTTCCTCTTCTGTAAACAAGGGGAGGGTGAAAAATCCCAGTTCTGCTACCCTACAGAGAAGCACTGGGACCAAATAAGAGAATAAGTAGATGGACCTAGAAAGCATAAGGCGTGCTTTTGTTCTTGTCCTCAGATCTCTCTTAACATGCAGAGGAAGTGTTCTGTAGCTCCTCAAATCGGCTTCCTGCAGGGAGGGTTCAGGGAGATTGGCAGGGTGTGTGCTCAACGTCCTCTTGAGCTACTAATTAAGGTATTATTTAATGAAAGCTCAAAGAAGAGTGAAAGCCATTCAGTCATCTGGGAACCCAATCAGCCAGTGCCTGAGGGCCTGACCAATTACAAGAGAACAGAAGTTGTCCTGTCTTTCTGCCAATAAATGCTTCTTGTGTGGGGGCTGTCACAGTTCTAGGCAGTGGTTGGCCTAAAGGGGAAATAATCATATAATTATACTAATAATTGAGAGTCACTATATACCAGGTGCACTGAGTATTTTACATACGGTCTCATTTGAGCCTCCGGTTAGTGTTACTATTCTCATTTAACAGATGATGGACCCGAGGCTGGGGAGAGGGCATAGGAAACCTGCCCAAGGCCACTCCACTATAGTTGTGGGATTGGGATCCAAAGCCAGGTTTGTCTGACTCCAAGGCCCATGTGTTTAACCACCACACCATTCTGCCCCCTAGTCACAATCAGAAGGTGTCTGTGAAAAGGTGTGCCTTGTTTATTTTGTTTTCATATGAATCTGGTAAACGGTGACTAGAAAGACCAAGTTGTGTGTTTGTGTGTTTCCCTTAGGGTACTGAAGGTGGGGCATTTCATCTCATCTCTTTGTATCCATTCTTGCAACTCAGAAGCACTGCGTTGACCCTCTGTTACAATTTATTTTATCCAAATTAAATGGTCAAGAAAAATCATATATCCATACATATTTTAAAAGGCTGACTTTTGAAATAAGTTGACTGTCTATATTTATTCCACAGTTGAGAATGTTATTTGAGCAGTTCATAACCAGTGAACCAAAGTTAGGTCACTGCCTGAGTAATTAGGACTCCATTAAAGACAATAAAGAATTTCAATCAGCAGGAGAAAAGGGGCTCAGTCACATAACCTTGGAATTGGAATAATTTCTTTCTAATAAGAATAAGCCTTTTGATTTAATAGAAGTTGTAGTCTGAGCAGGGTCAGATGTTTAGTCTGTACAAAAAGAATCATAATTTGGTGGGTGGGAGCTCCTGGTCCCTTCTATTTAGAGCATTCTCTGAGTCAGGGCCAGAGAACAAGCTAACTGCTTGCCCTCCAAGTCTTTCTCTTCCGGATTGCAGCTTGAGACTTGGGCGGGGCAGGCCTCGGAAAGGTGGAGGGTTTGTTAAAGGGGAAAGATGAAAGGGCAGAGTTCCTTTGTGTTGGGGACTGGGGCTGCTGCTTTCCAGACCGGGCTGAAGGTTTGTTGATTGAGGATCTACTGCATTTCCACTTCATGTGACCAACATATACTTTTTGAAGATCATAAGAAGTATAGTGGATTTCTAAGCTCAGCCATTAAAACATTTTTGTAATTAGGCAAGATGATGTGAACACAGCTCTGCAGATCTGATAGTGCCAACATAATCGCAGATACAAAAATCATGAGAGAAAAGTTTCATGCTTCCTAAACAGAAAAAAAGCTCGACTAGAAAGAAAATACAAGCTTCCATAAATCTTATTTCTCTGTTATCATCAAGAGTAATTCTAGTAGAGAACAGAATTTGGCAAACATGGCTACCAATACCCAGATCTCTTCTCATAGAACTCAGTTGAAATCATCCTCTTGAGTCCTACAGGGTACGTAGGTGGCATTTTAAAACTTCCTAATCGGTGAGCCAATCAGATGATGCCTAGAAGGTTCTATGTGCTCTTATAAGGCTGCTATGAAAAATCATGGATAGGGGTTATAATTAATAAAGCAGCTTTTAAAGCTTCCCTGGCAAAGAAGAAATAGTGTGATAATGTGTAGCTCATTTGCACATGAAAAGCTAGAGTTCTGTCAATAAATCATATAATTTATTCTGCCAAGAGAAAAGAAGTAACTTATATTGAGCCCCTATAAAGTACCACTTACTTGCTGATGCGGTGGCTCATTTAATAGGAGAAGCACCATGTTCTAATGGCCACACACAAAACCAGTGAAATTAGACAGATCCTTGGTTTGGTCTATTCCACGATCTTAGGAAACGTACTTAACTCTTTTAGCCTTGTTTTCTTTACAGGGATAACAACAGGCCTAGTACACATACATGTGCTCACACAGCACCTACATAAGAGAGTTATTTTTTAATTAATTATGTCTGTGAGGTGGGTATTATTTCTGTTTTACAGATGAAGACAAAGGTTCAAAAACTGTGAATTATTTGAGCAAAGTCAGTCCATATTGAGAAAAGCTAGGATCTATCAACCCCAAGTCTACATGTTTTCCAGTGTAACCACAGCTTTCAGTGTCTCATCCCAAACTGGAACTTAAAATAACAAACGAAAGTGGATAGTTCAAAAAGGTGAAATACAGAACTGATATCTGATTGAATATGTCTCCCTTCCCCCAAATCAAGGGCTCTAATAAATTAAAGGAGAATCACCCAAGCCTAAACTTGGAGAGAAAGAATTTAGGGGTCCTTATATTTTATTTTCCCCTAAACTTGAATCACAGTCTAAAAGAACAGCCTGTGCTGATGGAATTGTACTAACTAGGACTATCCAAAGTTAAGTTACAGCTTTTGCCAGCTTTCTGTGCCAGTGACCTAAAAACTATTTCAAAACCTATTTTTGTTTCTTAGGGGCTGAAGTTTCAGTGAAACAGTCCAGCCAACTCTGACCTAGAGTCTTCAAATTTAGAAATTAATCCCCAAAGAGAAGGAATATTAATTTTTATTGTGACAGAGAATAACCTTCTTATAGCCCAATTATAGGAAGAAATAACTAACTCTGTAATTCCATACTTCTAAATACTTGCAATTTATAGAATGAAGATGCAAGAGAATTAGACTAACAATTATTCTTGAATCTCCAAAAAAGAATTCGGTTTATGAACACATAGAAAACCATAAGTATTCTGCAGAGCTAACATTGCATACCATACAATTTTACTGAATGTATTTTTTTTTTTTTGAGGAAGATTAGCCCTGAGCTAACTGCTGCCAATCCTCCTCTTTTTGCTGAGGAAGACTGGCCCTGAGCTAACATCCGTGCCCATCTTCCCCTACTTTGTATGTGGGACGCCTACCACAGCATGGTGTGCCAAGAGGTGCCATGTCCGCACCCAGGATCCAAACCGGCGAACCCCAAGCTGCCAAAGTGGAACATGCGCACTTAACCACTGCGCCACTGGGCCAGCCCCTACATACCATACAATTTTAAAAGCACATAAAGGGGCACTGTAAAAAAGAGAAAGGTATAACAATGGTAATTTGCTGAAACATATTTATTCACAAAATAATATATGCACACATTAATTTTTAATGATTCCAACAAATAAAAAATTTATCCATTTATCTTTTTAAATCTCAAGAGATTTACTATTGCACCCTTCGAGCTGGAATAACCCTAAAACAAAGCCTATTATTAAATTTATCCTCAGACTAATTTGGACATGAAAAAATAACCCAGATTAAAAACAAAACAAAACCAAACCTTTAAGAAAAATGGGGGAAGAATCTATTGAATACACCTAAATGAGTGACTCTCAAGCAGATACAATGATAGTGTTGTCCTGAGTGTGGGTTATTCTCCCATCTTCACACTGGAGAACTAGGCAGTGACCGGTCTTGTTCACCGCCACCACGCAGGGCATTTTATAACCTCAGAGCTTATGTTTACAACTGTTTCTGCAATCATCAATCTCCTAACTTGAATTAAAAGTATGCAGCAATGGGATTGAAGAAACAGTTATTCTAATAAGAAAAACTACTCTAACTGACCATTGAAAATGTGGTAATACCATGCCTGCTATGGAAACTCTGGAACCTTCTGCTTGGCTTCCTTGCAGCATTTCCATGGTGTAAGGTGCTTTACAGAGAAAGTGCATTATTTGATTTGGATTTTGTTTTTAGAAGTGAAAAGATTTCTCACTTAAAATTTTATCAAGAGAAGAAAACGTTTAGCAAGAGAAGATGATAGGTTTGTGGTGATCCTCCTGTTCATAAACAAATGGAGACTGGGGTTACAGGAAAACACATTGTTGGCTTATGGCAGTATCAGCTTACTGAACAGGTGAGTGCTTTGGATAACTATTAAAATACACAGAACACAATGGCAATAAACTTTCTCTTTATGCCTCTAAAACCAGATACTTGTATTTTGAATAACATTTAGACTAGCAATATGGGGGGGTTGTGAGATGGAGAGCTGCAGGGGGCAATAGTGGAGTAAGAGACTATATCTGGATTCACATAATGGTTCTGCCCCTTTAATTGTGGGACTACAGTTATTCAGTCCCTCTTGGTCTTTTTCCTCTCCCTTGATGACTTTTAACGTCCCTCCATCTCTAAAATTCTGTGATTATAGCAACTTGTTAATGCTCATTTTTCAGGCTTCACTCAAATAATTCACCAGAATGCTAGAATAGAACAACCTAGGACATTTGGTTTCCATAGTTTAGAATAATACCTGCTTATTCAGCTGAACTTAAATCCTTTTTGAAATAAAGAGAGGCACATAAATAAGGTAAACTGACAACTGCAGGCATGCCAGAAACCATAACTGCATTTTTAAGAGGAGGCAGCAAACTATTATTTCCAATTGCAAAAGGTCAATGTGCTTTCTGCTGTTAGTTTCCAGAAACTGACAGGTAGTTTTGTGGTAGTCTCATCAATTCATACTAATGAGAATAACTGTCTAATTAACCATCCATCCCCCACCATGATCCAAAAACAATTTAAGAGATTCAAATAATAATTTTTAAAAAAGAATAGCATAAATAAAAAGTGAAGATTTAAAATAGGAAAATCAAACTAAAGATGATCTAAAATAAACCAGGAATGAGGTTTTAACAAATCACCATAATAACCTATACTACAACTGCTTCTAGTTGAACCCAAATTTGACACTAAGCGTCTCAGCATCCAGTGTGAAAGAAGAATTCTACCTAATCAGTTACATAATTCATAGAGAATGTAAGATGAAAGCAAATCTCAGCAGAAATACAGTTGTTTGTGCTTGTAAGAAGCAAAAGTTCCTCCTCAGGGGTCTTCTTTAGAACTGTGCCGACAGCATCCTCAGTAACTTTCCTCAGAACAGATGCAATGGTTAGGTGCATAGGGCTAAGTCCTCAAAGACAATTCTTACTTCAAGATGATGGCATCACAACTAAGCAGGAGGCATCAGAGGTTAGAAGAGACCTCAGTCTTAGACTGCCTGAGTTCAAATCCTACCTCTGCCACTTATAGCTGTACAACTTTGGGCATTGTTATTCCAACCTACCTCAGGTGCCTTAGTTTCCCTAACTGTAAGGTGGGGATAACAATAGCAACTTGGAAAGATAAACTGAGTTAATAAGCACTGTATAATATTACCACTTATCAACAAAGAACTCAGTAAAAGCAAGTGGGTGGATACTGTCAAAGAACAGTTCGATATCTAGTTCTACACGGACCCAACTTGAAGCAGATTTTAGAACAGAGCTGTCCAAACAAACTTTCTGCAAAAACACAAATGTCCTCTATCTGTGCTGTCCAATATAAGAGCCTCTTATGGCTACTGAACACTAGAAATGTGGAAAGTTTTGCTTTAAAATGTAAATTAGAGTTGGGTTTTAGGCTTAGACAACTGTGCTAATGAAGAATTGAACTTCTAATTTAATTTACTTAGCCACAACTGACAAGCTGCTACTGCACCGGACAGCAGATATAGGAAATTGGTATCACTGCAGAAAGTTTGATTGGACAGTACTGATTTAAAATACCTTCCAAGCAATATTCTCCAAATATCGTTATCAGCTAAGTTTTTGATGAATATTAGGTAACAAGGAACTCCAGATTGTATTCCTTGACATCTGGCTGGAGTGTGGCCAAAACTCTGTTGCCAGGTGAATGTAGACCCCTGTGCCTTGGGCTGTGGAGCTGTCCTTTTGTGATGTGAAAAGTCCAAGGATGAGGGACTGAACAGAATGCCAGGCTCTCTGTGCTTTGAGGGAAGCCAAGGAGGCATCCATGGCAAGGCCAAGACCCCCCTGGAAAATTGCTTGGAATCTACCTCAGGGCACAAAGGAATTGGATTGATCCCAAAGTTTACTTCATCTAGCACAGCTGGAATTGTTTCGGCCTGAACAATTTTAAAGGGTGGTTTAACTAGACAGCAGCCCTTTTTCTCCACCAGTGTTCTATTAACTTTGAGAAATGCTACTTCCTGGTATACCCTACAAGACAAACGACTTGGAGAAGGTACACCAAGATGACTAAATAAGAGAAGCCATAATATGAGTCCCAGACAAAACTGAGTAACAATCGCTAAAATCAATAAAGTGACTTCATAGAAACCACGTAATATAAAGGCAAAATAAAGGGAAATTAATTGGTAATAACAATGTATATTTCAATATGTAAATGCTCAGGCACAGCCACACTAGAAAAAACAATGAAGTCATCAGACAGAGAATTGTGTTGGTGACTCAATTATCATCAGTGGCACTGCTGTCAATAAGATTTTTTGAAACAGGGACAATTCGTGGTCAAGCTTTGAATGCAATAAAGTGGAATCTTCCCTCAATTATGTTGTGGTTATACTCTTGGAATATTCCATGTATGTTAAAACTGTATAAAAAATACTTTGTTTTAAACTGTAAAATGGAGTGGGTTTTAGGCTCAGATAACTAAACCTTTTTTTTCTTTCATGTTTAGCAGAATATTTAAGAATCGTGTGAGATGTGGAAAAATTCTTTGTTGTGCTAAACTGTCCCACGTGCTGTGGGACATAAAACATCTATGGCCCCTGCCTACTAATCACCAGAATTTCTAAAACCATTGGTCCAAGCCAATCACATTAATTCTACCCACCCCACCCCTGCCAAGGACTGGTTCATTAATCTGGGCATAATCAACCAGTGCATGGCATTGGCCAGTTTAAGAATAAGGTACATAATGTAATGTAGGCTAATGAAACATAGAAGTTTGCTGGGGGCTTTGCAGGAAAGTTTCCTAGAAGACAACCACAGGAAAGACAGTCTCTTCTTTTCTACTTGGTTATAAATGGATGTGAGGCCTGAAAATTCTAGACTCAACTCAGAATTAGCTGAAGGATGAAGCCAACAAACAGGAGGGCAGAGTCAAAACCATAGGGGAACTCAGCTAAATTTGGATTATGTCACCCTTGGGGTCTACTCTACCTCTGGACTTCCAGTTACATAAATCAATAAATTTCCTCAGGTTTAAGCCACTTTGAATTTAGATTTTGGTTTCTTGCAGCTGAAAGCACTTTGATACGTACCTAAACAATTTCACAAGTCAAAGACTGAGGCCTGGTTAAAAAACAAAAAACAATAACAAATATTGAATATTTTGTTATTGGACTTCTACACCAAGTGGTTAAAAAAAAAGCAGCTATGCTGTTTGAAAGCCTGCATGTTCTTCTGTAAAGAGCTACACAGAGTGAGGCTGTGTAGTTAGTTCTTCCACCAAGTGGTAGGCATATTGTGGAGGAAGAGTAACCGGCACAGTACACACACGCAGTGTGTTGGAGGAAAAGTGAAAGGCAGAAAGCTATTTAAACCGAAAAGAAAAAAATACAGCTACAGGCAAAAAAGTAATGCTATCAGTATTTGTGTACAAAGAGTTCGACAGGATGTACTGTGGATAGACACAGTAGTAAAAACAGACTAAGTCCCTGCTCTCAGGAAGCTTATAATTAAAGAGACAAATGAAAAAAATACATACATGCTTACTGGGTATGGTAAGTGATGAGGAAATGATAGGTACAGAAGTCGGCAGTCAGATACGGTTAGCTATGGGAGGTTTTCTGCTAGGCGTTTCAGCTTGAATTTAAAAGTTAGTAACACTGGGAGGATGTGGGAAAATGATGCATTATAGAAGGAGCAAAAGATAGGTATTTTGCAACACGAGTGGAAAATTTATTAACATGCTGCTGAGATGGTTCCATTGCCAGATTCACGACAGATAGTGGGGGATAAGAAAGAGTAAACTTATAGAGGATAGAACCTCAACCAGGAATCCCGGTTCTATTATGTCCTAGCTGTGTGACCTTGGACAAGCTATTTAACCCTCCCTATGTCAGTTCCTCATCTTATAAAGTGGGGAAATGTAGTTGGGGCTGGTGTAAGGATGAAATGAGATGAGGCGTGAAAAGTAACTTGTACAACTAAGACGTGCTTAATCATGGTAGTTATCATCACTCTTAAATCCAGAAGCAACTCACCCAAATTAGTTTCAGAGCATTTATAAGGCAAACGTATATAAATTTGATATACCTATTACATCAGGTTTGAAAAAAAGCTCTTTGTTTTTAAACAGCCAATTGCAACCCATTAAAAAAAAAACAAAAGGAAAACAATGACACACCAAGAAAATGAATTGTGATTAAGAGATTATAAACACATTTATTGGCAGTATTACTGTATACTGAAAGTAGAGAATAGAATACAAAGAAATCAGCACTTAAAAGGAAACAATCTTAAAAAATGCAATATATTTACATATAAGTTAACCAATTTTGCATATCTGTTAAGATTCACAAACAGATGTAAAGCTAATTCCAAATCTTTCATTCTGAATATACTTTGATTTCTAGTGTTCTCCATTCTATAGTCTGCTGTCTTTTGCTGTATTTACACCAAGTATGATTTATTTTGTTTGTATCTAACCTACAAGCAAGATTCTGTGAACTGATAATGAAGCAGCCAGGTAAACCAGAAATGTTAAAACAGCTCTTTAAGAGAGGATAAAGCCACGTGAAAGAAAAGTCCTCAATCCTAGATATATAAATACAAAAGAGAAAATATCAAGAAACAAAAAGAATCACAGAAATACTAATTCTATTCTAAACTATAATTTCTAATTCTAGCAACAATTCAACTAGTAGTAGCTTAGATGCCTTTGTTCTAAAAAACAAAACCATTAGTTCTTTCACTATGATTTTCTGACAGTACCCAATGAATAATTATCGTCTTCATATTCATTAATAATCTGAGAATATGATTTATACGTAACAGAATCATTAACAAAAGAGGCCTTCAAACATACTGCTGAAAGTTGCAATACAGTTTGGGGCCAGATTTCAATTTACATATTATTACCATTCATAAAGATTTTATGACACCAAGTACAATAGTGTTCAGCCCTGTTAACTCAGACATGTTCCATCCATTCTTGCCATCAGAGAATTACTGACATGGATGGGGCTGTCATGACAATTCTAACAGGGCCTCTAAACAGGACTGCACACAAAATGAAATAATTAAGAACTATGATACAATTGTGACAACACACCTAGCTTATTCAACTGAATTTTTCATCATAATAATAGTGCTACAGAATTAATAGTGACAGTCAAATATCAGAATTATTTTTCCCTGCTAACTATTGAGTAGAAAAAGAGTTTTCTGGCTATTTTTGATGAATAGGATTCTCTGAAATAAACGCCAGGGGAAATTGAAAAGTGAACAAAATGAATTCCTCGAGTTCATTTTTCAGATATTAACAACAAGCAAAGCAGGTGACAAAAAAGAATTAAAAATTATCCTAAAAACAAATAAATACAAGATCAATCAGTTTTGAAGAGAATATAGCTCATTTTCAAAAGTTCTGTTTGTCACTAGACGTGAAAATATTAACATGAACCAAACAGATCCCAACAATGCTGATTTGCTATCCAGGATTTGAAAAAAGCACTTCAAGTTTCAGGCTGAATGTTTCATTCTCTTCCCTATCCCCAGAGAATGTAAACAAAAAGAGAAAAGGGGATCTCGCCAAAAAAAAACCCCAAAAACAAAACTACCAACTAAAACTAATCATATAAGAAACTATTTTTCTTTTTGAACACTTTACTTCAGTTGGTCCTGTACTAGGGTAAGGTTCTACAGGGTAAGAACTTCCTAGTCTCTTCCTTCATCTTTCATTCTTTAGCTATTTCCATGTTTTCATCAACAAGGCTATGTGTAGGTTTTCCTAAGAAGTCAGGTTGAGTCAGAGGTAGCTTTAGGATGAAGTATACTTGACTACAGTATGTAGTTAGTTCAAATGAACATGTTGTTCTTCTAAAAGGATTACAATATGTAAAAACGCAAAAAGAAAAAATGTACAGCCCTCACTGCCTTGCACTAAGAGAAAATTTTTGAGAAACCGAGAATACTGGAAGCCAGGAAATCAGCATTTGCCTCATCTATGAGCTCCTTTAATGCACCAGTTCAGGCTGGTTCTCCACAAAGGGTAGCACCCCACTGACATAGTAGGCAATGCCAAGAGACAGTAAAGCAATGACAAAAATCAAGAGCAACACCCTCCAGAAGCCCAGATCCTCTACAAACTCCTGCCATGTGGTTCGGAAGCTGGAGAGGACTCCTTCACCTTGCTGTAGGTTGGGATTGAGGAGAGAATGGCTTTCCATGGCACTATGAGAGAAGTAAAGAGAACAGAAAGGGCATGAAACAACACACTTGACCCATTTCGAAAACATGAAACAATAGGAACTGCATTATTTAGAAAAGACTAACCATACAACACCACAACTACAAGAAGAAAACTTGCATTCTGATTTATCTGGACAATCTACCTTAAACTGTAAATTGCTAAACCATAATGATTATGTTTCTGGTTTTAGTACCTAGAAGAGCCAAAGTCAAAAATCCTTTTCTAATAAAAACGTCTCAAGCAGAAGTCTTGAAGTAGGTCAAATGAGTTGTTTCCATCAGATACTAAACCAAAACACATTTTGGTCCTTTTAAATTTAAAATAATTCAAAATAAAGATTCACAATTTGAGAATTTGTTAATAAAAGCAAGCAAAGATGGGCAAATCTAAAAAATCGTTTTATACAGTGTGAATTTTAAAGTGAAAAGAGAACTTTTATTAATTTAGTTCAATAATCTGACCAATGAAGGAATTCCTTCCTTTAACTGTAATCCTCTAATAATTGATGCTTACTCCTCTGTCTGTTGTACATTTGGGCAGGTCTAGTCATTAGGAATTCTTCCATTCTTCTTAATAGTTTCCTCCCACTGGTTTCAGTTCTATCTTGTACAATAATACAAAGTAAGTTTATTTCTCTTCTGCATAAAGGCTGAGTCTAGTTGAAAATAAGGTAGTACAAATACCATAAAAACACTGATTTTGGTTTTCAGAACTATATCAACAAGAAATATGACTGCTACAAACAGAAAACAGTCTATCTGATGTTGGTATCTGGAAGACTGCACTGTGATGAAGTCAAAGCTCTAAGGAATTGGCACCCACAATTATGTCACAACATGCAGTTCCAATAACACAGTATCATTAGATTAAGCCACGAGGACCATAATCATATGTATCAACTATCAAATGCTTATAAAAGGTTATTACTACCCTTCCTAAACCCCTTCAGCTCATATTCTTCCAACCATCTGGGCATAAAACAATAGAAACAGCATGAAACAATGTCTTAGAGTCTGGTTCACCACGCAAAATTGGCATTTTTTTTTTTTAAAGATTGGCACCTGAGCTAACAACTGTTGCCGATTTTCTTTTTTTTCTCCCTAAAGCCCCCCCAGTATATAGTTATATATTCCAGTTGTGAGTGCCTCTGGTTGTGCTATGTGGGATGCTGCCTCAACGTGGCCTGATGAGCAGTGCCATGTCCGTACCCGGGATCCGAATCGGGGAAACCCCAGGCCGCTGCAACAGATGGAGCACGGGAACCCAACCACTCGGCCATGGCGCCAGCCCCCGGCAGTTTGTTTTTTACAACTTTATTTTACTTCTTGACCAGAGGTCCTTCTGCCCTCACTAGTATCAGGGATCTTCTCTAATCATGGGAAGCTGACTTCCTAATGGACCAATCTGTTTGACATCTCACAATTTTTTTTATATTAAAAGATGTTTATTCTCTGAGTAAGAGAAGACATCTTCAGTGGGCATCCACAACAATACAGAAATTTAAGAAAATCCAAGCAAGTTCAATAATAAGATTAGAACCTGTGAGAAGGTTTAAACACATAAAAACATAAATAAAGAGGTTCAGGAGAGGTTAATTTTGACTTATATGAAATTTACTGACTATGGTCGAGTTGACATGCTCTCATAATCAAAGATGTTAGATATAAAATGAGAATTCAGTTGAGCATTCTCCAGGAGCTCAGAAAGCTCTGCCTGTTAGAGTTTTCTAGGGTGACTTTATCCAATGAAACGTTTTCTACTGTCCAGTGAATACCTGATTCTAGCATGATGGTCTGTGTGTGTGCGCTTACGTGTGTAATATTTTTTTTGTACAAGTGTCATTGACACTGTCTTTGTCATCCCATACCTACAAAGTAAAAAGCAACTAAATTAAGCTTAGGATATGGGGGAGTGGGGGAATATTTTTCATCAACTTGATTTATAGGCCCTTATGAAGTTATGCTGTATCTTAGGAAATCCTAAGGGAAATGGAAAATACTAAATACATTGCAAACTTTGCTTTATTTTCTGCTCTCAAGAAGGCTAACTGTCAGAGAGCTATGCCATAATGCCACATGCTGGCCAATCCCTTTAAGATTTTTTCTACTTTTTAATTGATGTAATTCACATACCATAAAACTAATCTTTTTAAAGTGTACAATTTAGTGGTTTTTAGTGTATCACAAAGCTGTACAACTATTTCAACCATCTAATTTCAGAACATTTTTATCACCTCTATTACAAACTCTGTACCCTTCAGCAATCACTACCTATTCTACCCTCCTCCAGCTCCTGGCAACCACAAATTTACTTTCTATTTGCCAATTCTGGACATTTCATATAACTGGTATCAAATAATGTGTGGCCTTTTGTGACTTGCTCCTTTTATGTAGCATATTTTCAAAGTTCATCCATGTTGTAGCACGTTATGAGTATTTCATTCCTTTTTATGGTGAAATAAATATTCCACTGGATGAATAGATGACATTTTGTTCATTCATTCATCAGTTGATGGACTTTTGGGTGGTTTCCACATTGTGGCTATTATGAACAATGTTGCTAAGAACATTTGTGTACAAATTTTTGTATGAGCATATGTTTTCAATTTTCCTGGGTATATACCTAAAAAGAGAATTGTCGGATCAAATGGTAATTCCATGTAAGTTTTCGAGGAAATGCCAGACTGTGTTCCAAAATATCAACACTATTTGACATTCCTACTAGCAACATATGAGCGTCCCAATTTCTCCACATCCTTGCCAATACTTGTTATTGTCCATCTTTTTTATTATAGCCACCCTACTGGGTATAAAGTGGTTATTTCACTGTGGTTTTGATTTGTATTTCCGTAACGAACAATGATGCTTCCTTTAGGCTTCAACACTGCATTTCTATCATGATACTGAGGGGCAGGAGTAAGATAGGATAACCAGGTAGTACGAGTATTAATTCAATTTTTGAAGAACTAGCTTTACACAATGCTGTAAAAAAAAAAATTCTCATGCTGAAGTGAAATGGCAGGTGTTTGAAAAAAGCAGGAGTAAATATTTCATACTGAGCTGCTCAAATGACTAATCATTTCTTAGTTAATAAGTAATCACAACTGAGGCAAATAAAGTTAAAAGTGTATTTCTGATAAAGAGGTGCCAAGAGACTGGCTATTAACAAAATATACCAAGCAAGCTCATAAAATATGCCAAGCAAAAATACATTCTTGGATATTTTTCATGGTAAAGAAGTTTAAAAGATTTGTGAAAATAAATTTCAAGTTATTTTGGAAGAACATGATTCTTGACAAATAATAGATAACTCGATGTTATTAAATTGCTTCCGGCATTCTGATTGTCGATCCAGAGTACACAGGAGAGAGAAAAAGGGCTTGCCAATGCATCTCTGACTTCTGGCTTATTTGATCTACTTGTCAGCTTTCGGTGATAACTCATGAAGAGCACGCACTATTCTAGAAGTAAAACTCTTTACTTTCTTTTGACAGTAGTAAGTGCTTGAAAGTATCTAAACAAAATAGTCCAAAGTTTGAGAGTGGACTTAACGGTCACCAAGGAGTACACCAGCCAGCATATGAAGAGAGAAGACAGCAATCACAAAGGAATCAAATGATGGGTGAACTATGGAAAATAGAGAGGATTTCATTTTGAACTCACAGAAACAATGATCCCAACAGTGAACTGTAGGATCCTAATTTTAACTCCTGGTCAGTCAGCTACTGGGTCAACAGCTGATGAGGGCCCTTGAAATATATTTCACTGAAAATTTTGGGAGGAGACGACAGTAAGCTCATCATCCTTCTTACCTGGTAACATTTGGAAGGCTGAAACTCCACGGTGGCCAAAGAAACTACACCCCAGTACAACTAATTCTAGCCTACTGACTTTACCTGTTGAGCCAGTGAGGCCAAGGAGAAAAGATGATGGGTTGCCTTTCAGAGCTCCCTGAACTGCGTTCTAAACTGGTTCTAGATGAAAAATGATGAGATGTTCAAGACCCTGTCAGTCACTACATCTTAGCTTCAATTACCTACAGGAGCCCAAATTTCATTGTTCCAGCTCATGTGAAAATCACTCTCACTTTCATATTACTGAATTGTGTAAGTGTTAAATCTTGTATTACTTTCTCTCCTCCTATTTCACTTTTCCTCAGCACTCTACTTCCCTACCCTTGAAACTACTTTTTGGTCTTTTCTAATATTGTCCAAGTTTTAGCCTTACTTATTTTTCTCCTCCTTTTTTGGAATTCCATTCTTTTTGTGATCTGTACTTAACATTCTCAAACTCCTGTCTTCTTCCTTCACAGTCAGCTTTTAACTACCTCTTCTCCCTCAGACTGCCAATACAGCAGATCTCCTTGTGCAGTGGCTAACAGAACATTACGTGCATGTGGGCACATAGTACTGTTAATAGCTTCTCAATTGTAATCTGGAGCCATAAGGACCTATATAAAGTTCAAAGAAAGTATCAAAGCTCTGTACTTGAAAGCAAATAAATCACAAGTGCACAAAGTTATCATTAAAGATCCAGGTACTTAAAGTGACTTTCCTTTGAGCCTGCACTGCTGGCCTAGCCATTCAAGTTCGGCGCACTCTGCTTTGATGGTCCAGGTTCAATTCCCAGACACAGAACTGCATCATTCATCTGTCAGTAGCCATGCTGTGGCAGTGGCTCACAGAGAAGAACCAGAAGAACTTACAATTATACACAACTATGTACTGGGGCTTTGGGGAGGAGCAAGAAAAAAGGAGGAAGATTGGCAACAGATGTTAGCTTAGGGCGACTCTTCCCTGTAAAAAAAAAAAAAGTGATTTGCCCTTAAAAACTGTATCTTAAATACCTTTCACTCTCAGCTGTCTGCATGGTCTCCAGTTTTGAGTGGGTTCCTCTGTTAAATCCTTTTACCTCCTGTTCTTCCAAAGATTCCAGCAATCGGATGACATCTTTATTCACTCCCCTGCGCTTCGCCAGAACTAATGGTGTAGCACCTTGATGATTGCTAAAAGCGTTCATAAAAATAAAGAGGTCATTATAGCAGCTGTATTATCTGGTTAGTAACTATTTGTGTAGAACTCAGTGAGGAAGACATGGGCTCAATTAATTCAAAATTTAAAACTCGGAGCAGGACCAATGGTCGAGCTGGATCCTAAATTTTGAGTCAACCTATTTTTTTTTTCCTTCTAGGGAAAAAGAAAAAAATATATATAGGCAAAAGAGTGGATAAATGAGAATAAATAGAAGAAAAACAGGGCATCTTCCCAGAAATTAATTGGAAAGTCTAGTTCTTGATTCATTCTTATCTGACATTTATATTTTTTGGAAGAGTATATATTAAAAAAAAAGTCTAAGAATTAAAAAAAAACAAAAACCCAAAAGTAACCAAACAAGCTCCTTTGATTCACCTAGCTATTTAATAGTAATAAAGGAGAGAGAGTGAGTAACATGGAATCCCGTAGCCAATTCCCACATTTTGTCTTTGTAGTAGGAGAACCATTTACTTGTCCTATTCAGATTTAGGGACATTATAGCACCAATAAATTAGGGTAATAGCTAACTGTAGTTTAAAGGTCAAGCTCAGTTTTAAAGGTGGCCTGACATCTTTTCCACTCAAGAGAGAAAGCATCACCAAAACAAACAAAAAACCCCATAACTTCTTCAAAATGTTCAGTTTAAGGGACTCGGAGCCCCAGAGATTATGAAGCTAGCATGGCATATTATACGACAGAAGGCAAACAAGCTTTGGAATCAGGCAAAACTCAGTTCGAATTCCAGCTGTGCGACCTTTGTTAAGTCATTTAACTCTTCCTATTTCATCTGTAAAATGAAGATAACACCTACTGCAAGGGCTACTCATTCTGAGGATTAAACGAGCTAACACAAGTAAACGTAGTGCCCAGCCCATAACAGATTTTCAACAAATATTAGTTCTTTTCTTCTTTTTCTCTGATCTTACAATATACACAATTAATTAGTAGCAGAACCTAGACGCTATTTTCATAGAAAAACTTACACTGCTTCAGCATAAATGTAGAAGTCAGCCCCTTATTCCCTTACTTCCCTCACAAGATTACATTGTCCTCAAGGCCTTTCTAAACTTGTCACTACAACTGATCAATATGAAAACAATATCAAGACTCCGAGATTAGACTATTGGTTGAGAGACTATGGAAAAGAAATGACTAAATTTTAAAAACCAGAGAACTTACCAAATATCAATTTTGAGTCCATTGGAAACTAAGAATTGAATAGTATCCACATGGCCACAGAGATGAAGAGCTGTGTTTCCTTGATAATCTGTGGCCAGAAGATCAGCACCAAATTTATGCAACAACTGGCAGATGTCTACATTCCCTCGGGCTGCTGCGAGGTGAAGGCCTGTTCTGCCCCTGCTGTCACGAATGTTTGGGTCAAAGCCACTTTCCAAAAGCCGCTTGGAATAGTTAAAGTCTCCATCAATACAGGCTTGTAGCAGGGGCACATTAGTCTGAGAAGAATCATTTACAAAAACGTAGGACATTATTCTGACGTGGTAGATGGAATATGCCTATAATGAAATACCAAGTGTGTGAGATTCGGTGAAGCCAAACTAAATCCAGACAATGAAGTCACTTAGAAAAGCACTGTTTCTTATTCTTCTTAGCCTCCTGCCTCTAATAAATCAGCTCATCAAACAGAAACAACAAAGTTATCAATTATATTTTATTTTCCATTAAAATGTCTTATTTTCTTCATAGCTGCTGGATCAAAACTGCACTTAAATTACTATAAAGTTCTATTTTGCTTTTCATCATGTAAAACAATTAAGAGAGATTTTTAAAGTTAAGCATGATATAACTGCTTAGATTTAAGTTCACTGCATTGTCAGAAGACACAGATATGTGATCCTTAAACTTCAAAGAACTACCTACACACACACACACACACACAAATGCTAGTGCTGGTAGAGACTCTTATTTAAAACAAAGTAATTCTCTTTCATATATCTGCTTACTGTATTTGAGATATTTTATATGGTCAACAGAACTACCTGCTTGAAAGTTAACTAAATCAGCATTAAAAAAAAACAATAAAATAACTTAATTCACATTCAATAAGGACCCACTGAATGTTGTGTTTATAGCACAAACTTCAAATTTTAATAAAAAGAGAAAAGCTAAGGAAAGCAACAAACAATTTAAAAGTTAGAAATATCATGAAATCAATTCAAATTGTCTCTTTTTACAGTATTGCTTCTATTCTCTCTGTTTGCCAAACTCCCGTTGTCTGAAGACTGAGAGTTGAGGGGAAAAAGGTCTGTCTGGGAATACAGAAGCAGGACAAAAGCAGCAATACCATTGTGTCTACCCTTATATTGCATCCATCTGAGTAACCTAGCTTCACCAGTCAGGTCGTCCACACCTCTTTTCATTGATACCTCCTTGACCCAGTGGTCTCTCAGTCTCTGTATGTATGCGCGTGTCTCTTGCTCTCCCCCTTGGTTCATTTAAGAAAACCCTAAGGCCTGACAAAAGAAACTTTACTAAGAAATTGAAGAAAAAACAAACCAAAACAAGAAAACACAAAGGCAGAAACTAACATGCTAATAGAGATGGCTTCCTTACTCTAAAAAAGCTTCGTTACAGACAGGTTTGACTTGTGGTTTATCAGGTAAAGTCTCTTTCTGGAACACTGATGGAACTGAATGCCGACCAATCTACTCTTGTGCCTAACCTCAAGGGGATTCAGGAAAGCACGCCTGCCAAGTTTAGTGAGATTCTTGGCCCCTACTCCTTTTCGCCTGGGTTTGCCAGCAGAGCCACTGTCCCTCTAGTCCTGGGCTACCTTACAGAGATCTGCTGCTGCCATGGGTTCTCTGTGCAAAGGGGAAACATTAACACATACTGAAGGCCTGTTCTGAGTCAGGCATTGCGCTAGGGGTTCTTAATGAATTTTATTTAATCATTCTAACAACTTCACGGTAAGGTTTATTACATCTGAATTTTAGTAAGGAGTCACTGAAGGATTTTAAGCCAAAGAAATCACATGGTCTTATTATATCAGTCTTTCAGAAAGATTATTTTGTTGGCAATATGGAGAAGTTAGATTGGAGGGAGTCAAGATTGGAGATAGGAAGATCAGTGAGTAGGTCATTGTAGAAATCCAGCCCAGAAATGATAAGAGCCTGATCTAAGGCAGTGGCAGAGAGAAGCGGGCATACCAGAGAGGGATACAGACCATTGAATTAGTACACGTTAATGATCCATTGGTTATAAAGGCTGAGAAGGAACTGTTAAGGATAATTCTAAATAAGGGGAAAATCTGCTTATGATAAAGAATTACAGAGATCAAGATAAAAGAAACTTCAGATTGTGACACTAAAAAAGGCTTTTTAAAGAAATTACCCCATGAGAAGAAATTACTCAATAAAATAGTCAAGAATTCTCTTTTGAGCATAATGTTCCTGTCTTCCCCTGCAGTATTCACTGGATGGGATCACAAAAAAAGACAGGGCTATCACAAACTCTTAAAAAAATAAAATACCACATATCAAGTGCTTTGCAAGAGGTAATGTGTTTTGGTTAAATTCTGTAAGAATAGATAATGAAAAACAATCTACTTGGTGTTTTTGGTTCAAACACAGTAAGAATTTTTGTGGTTTGCAGACTGGGATTCTTTTGAATGTTGGCTCAGTAAAAAGGCAAGCCTTTCCTGTCGATTTTTTTAAGTGAGAATAAGTGTGATGTATTTCATAAGTTTTTTTGTGTCCTTGAGAAACTGCAACCTTACCCCTAAATTAAATAAGCCCAATGATAGGTAACATTTTTCATCTTAATCACAGAACTGAATCTGCCCTAAGGCAAGGCCACAGTTCAATGAAGCTTTCACATATTGTGAGGAAGTCACCAGTAGAAAATACTCACGTAAGCCTTAAGACTAGATCTTTCTTTCAGTGGTCACCTGGCAGTTTCTCTGAATTCTTAGGAAGGTTCAACAGAATATCCAGAAACGTGCTGGCAAGGATCTACAGTAAACAGAAAATTCAATTATAACAAAGATGTGCTGTGAAAAAGGACTTGCTCTTCTATTGAACACAGACAAGCTAGTGGGGCCTGCAGATACTCTCCAGAAAATCTGTGGGTGAGGCATCAGCTTGTGAGGCTACTAAAGTAACTGACGAATAATAAAGTAATGAAAAGGAAGGAAGAGAGGGGCTTAATAAGGAGTGGCTCTGCTGCCCACAAACAAGAAAGCATGGTCAGAAAGATAAAAGAAAAAGAATCAAATTATATGCCATCAGTAGAGAACAAACTGGGCTCTGAAAATTCACTCTAAGTCACTGGAATTCAGAATGCATATTTTTCACATTATAAATGGTGGCTAGATCTCAGATTAGTCCACAAAAGCATTTTCAGAAATAAAATCCTATTTGCAATGGGGGAAAAAAGTAAAAACAACCAATACTTATATTTAAACCAGAGAGGATACATTTAAGAAAAAACACTTCTAATCTATCTTGAATGCTAGGACTTAAATCTCCACTTGAGATTGCCCCCCACCTCCTTTTCTCTTCAGTGTGAAAGAAAAACTAGCTCAGATCTATCTGCAGCCTTTCCCACATGCCTGACCCTGCTCCTCTTGAGCCACGGTGCTGACTCCAGCTTTCTCTAGGACCCGCTCAGGTCTCCCCTCTATCCACTGAGAGAGATTTCAAGAATACGGTCTGCCCCACTGCATTCCTCCCTTGAGGGACTGTGGAAGCAGGGGTCATGGACAGGCAGTATGGACCAGAAAAAAGCAATATTAATTTGTTAAACATTTACTGTGTGCCCGAAATGTGCCAGGTATACATACTTAGTGATGGGATATAAAGTCTAAATCCCAAATTTATAGCTCAGCCTGAAATTCAGGTTAACCTTTTACTGGTCACTCACGCTCACCCTTATCAAATCCCTTTAAATAAATTTATAAAGGGAAACAATTAACAGTTTTTTATGAAGCTCCATTTACAATATGTAAGTCAAGTTGTATCATAAGGGCTATCAGTGCTAGGCTGGAAGTGAAGATCAGGGCTAACAAACCAGTCATGCATCACTTAACAACGGGGAAATATGGAGAAATGTGTTGTTATGAGATTTCCTCCTTGTATGAACACAGAGTGTACTTACAGAACATAGAGTGTACTTACAGGTATAGCCTACTACACACCTAGGCTATATGGCACTAATCTTACGAGACCATTGTCACACATGCAGGCCATTGTTGACAGAAATGTCAACATACGGCTCATGTATATATATGTAAGAACCAATCCCACAATAATGTCAACAAATATCACGATGACATGGTAATACACAAAACATCTACCCTCCTTGACTGTTTCCTAGTTTTCTGCAATTTTATAATACCAATTTAGACAAACTTCATATCACTGAGCCTCTTAATCTATTTCCTTGAATAATTCTGAGTTCACTCAAAGTCTACTACTTTCCCTTTTTTTGTCCTGACCACTGGAGCTGAGTCTTCATAACTAAACCCTCTTTCTAGTATATGAGATGGCTTTAATCTTCAATGTTAAAATGGTGCAGAGGGGTTATTCTGAAGATAGCAGGGTTCACACTATGAAAATGACAAATTTTGCTTTTTGTTTGGAGACAGAACCATAGATTATACAGTTACAACTCCCACAATGATCCTAATGTTCCCTTAAATCCACAAGAAAGACAATGTTTCCACATTTTCTTTTGATATGACAAGGCCCACTAAGAAAATAAATGAACTTACAGATTTATTTATGTGATTTCAAACTTAATATTATACAAATGCATTAGATCTAATTACTAGAAATCTGCCAAGAAAATATCCAAGACCCCAATTAGACCTTAATCACTAGAAATTTATTAATAGATTAAATAAGAACTTACAAAAGTGAATAAAAATCAGGACACATATTAACTATTGCCCAAGGGGTAAAGAGGACTAAAGATTTTTTAAATTAAACTTTTCATTTTGATATAATTATAGATTCAGATACAGTTGTAAGAAATAATACACAGAGATCTTGTGTACTTTTTACCCAGTTTCGTCCAATGGTAACATCTTGCAAAACTATAGTACAATATCACAACCAGGATACTGACACTGATAGAGTCAAGATACAGAACATTTCCATCACCACAAGAATCTCTCATACTGCCCTTTTATAGCCACATCTACTTTCCTCCCATCCCTACCCTTCCTTAACCCCTGGAAACCACTACTCTGTCTTCCACTTCTACAATTCTGTCATTTCAAGAATGTTATATTAATGGGACCATATAGTATATAACCTTCTGCAACAGGTTTTCTTCATTCAACATAATTCTCTGAAGATTCAATCAGGGTGTTGTCTGTATCAATAGTTTATTTTTTATTGCTGAGTAGTACTCCATGGTATAGATATACCACAGTTTAGGTGTTCCCCTATTGAAGGACACCTGGTTGTCTCCAGTCTTGGGGTGTTATGTCAAAGCTTATAAAACATTCAGGTACCTATTTTTACGTGAACATAAGTCTTTATTTCTTTGGGATAAGTGGCCAGGAGTGCAAATGCTAGATGGCATGGAGGCCTAAAGATTTTGACAAAAAGACTGTTGAGTCTGAAGCTGCCCATTTTCCCCATGCAAAAAAAAGAAAGAATGCAAGGTCCTTTTTGGGGTCATTTGTCTGGGTGCCTCAGGCAACCAGGAGAGTGAGAGGTTGTTTATGGAAGAGCTTATAGGACCTGCACTTGGTAGGGCTCTGGTGGATGCCCTGGCATTTACCAGAGGGGGTGTGTAATAAGAACCATTCCAAGCAGAGTTAAAGGCACTAATGCATGAGTGTGAACAGTGAACCAGCATCTTTCAAGATCCACAGAGGGCTGAGTCTGTTCTGTGAATGGCGTGCAAGTTAAGCGTACTGAAGGCTGCTTTTAGAGGTGGGGAATGCAGGAAGGAGAGAGATGTGATACAGTCTCACTCTCCTGAGAGCGGCTACTTTTAGGAGCGTACAGTGCTCTAGACAGGCAGTTTTTCCCCTGTCAGAAGCTGTTAAAAGAGCTTTGCTACTCCACTCAGAGTGTATCAGGAGCTAGACTGCCTGGGTTTGAACCCCACTTTGGCTACTTAGTAGTTGTATGACTTATGCCCCCCAACAATAATATTTACGACCCTCCCAAGACTGGGCACTGCTCTGGGGAGCCCAGTCCTCTGCTGTACTAAAGACAGCTTGCATAGAACACTGATCCTCTGGCAACACAGCAGCTTCTAACAATGGGGTGACCTCTGGTGGGGAGTAAAGACCTCCAAGAAAGAAAAGGCAACTGGTTCCTGGCAGAGTAAAAACCACAAAAACAGTCAATAGTGGGAAAAGGCAAGCCCCAGAAAGCCCTCTGGTTGTTCACCGTGGCTTGGTTCCTAAGGGACAATAGCCACTGACTGGTTCAGAGGCCAACTCGCTGGGACTGTTAAAAGCAGGACTCCAGGTGTGAGGTCTTAGAAGGTTGGCACAGTGTAGCATTTAAAACTCCTAATTCCATGCTCTGTGGCACTGCCCAAGAAACTTCATGAGGACAGAGTCACTCATCCGTGGGATCAGGCAGTTACCTAGATCTCAGTAACAAGAGCTCCTAATGCCAAACAGTGCTTGTCTCAACCCAAACAACAAAACTCTAAGGAGATTTTGGTGAAAGCTTGTGAGTCACTGACTTGATGGAAAGTTCTACTTAATATTTTTTCTTTTATATGTTTTTATTTTATGTTAATCTCAGGTCAATCTACACAACTTTAAGATAGCATTCTTGACGGTTAAGAACTAACGGAGAAAACATGTTCTATTTTAACATATACTTGTTATACCATAACTGTAAATTGGTCTCATATAGCCAGTATTACCAACCACACATACTGTATCGATTTACTTTTCATTTTCAAAGGTGACTGGGAAAGGCAAGACTAAGTGCTACATTCCTAGTGCAAATGGACTGACCACATTATCCTACATAGCAACCTTGATTGGAGATCAAAGCACAAGACATTTCAGCAAAGCAAGCAAAAAATGGCATATCCGGAGAGATATATTATCAGATCTCATTGCCTACATTTTCTAATGTTAAAGAAAAGCACTAAAACTGAGAATGATATACAGTAAATGGAACCCCAAAATCTGGATTCTCTATACCTAGCTTGGTTAGTCTTACTCTTTTAAAAAGATACAGTTATTCTAAAATATAAACTAACCTCAAAGAACCATAAAACAAGAACTTTCGATGAAGTCATTAAATCCTAACTGCTAGCACTTTAAAATTATGGTTCTTAAAATCTAAGCACTACACAGATCCACCAATTTTAGGCAAGGAAAAAAGCCCTATCTGTAAGAAATCTAGCTGTGCTCAAGTAAGAATTTTAACAATAATTAAATCCCTCCCAAAACATTAATAATATATTTCTTCACTTTGCTTATCTTCAGCAGCTATATCTCTCTAATACAATAGTCCTAATAATTTTCAAGGCTTAGAGAGGTTAATGAGTCTAAGGTCATACAAAGTTAGTCTATAATATTTCCAATATGCCACGTGGCCTCCATACAGTTATCAAGATAATCAGGAGAAAATGATTCACACAAAGCTTTGTTGTTTGTTTACAATTTTTTTTCATTGTGAAGAGTATTTATTTATTAAATTTATTTATTTTTTATTGCAGTAATATTGAATTATGACATTACATAACTTGCAGGTGTATATTGTAATATATTTCAAATTCTGTGTAAATTACATCAGGTTCACCACCCAAAGACTAACTACAATCCATCACGACACATATGCCTAATCACCCCTTTCACCCTCCTAGCTCTCTTGTTTAAAATTGTTTGTAAAAATTCCTGCCAGACCATGTCTTTAGAAGACAAGAAATGGGTCTAATCCATCTGATCCACATAGTGCCTAGCACAATATTTCTTGAAATCTAGACATAAGACAATCCAGTAATTTTGTGCTGAATGTACACTCAATTAAATTCATGTAACATGATTTTAAGGTAACATTTTTCTTATGACTAGTTCTACAGTTCACTGTAAAATTTTAAAGAAAATATTAACAAGGAGAAGAAAATAAAAGTTACCCATAATCCTACCAACTAGAAATAAATATTATTAATATTTTGGTGCTGTGGTCCTCCAGCTTTCTTTCTCTCTAAGAATATATATATTTAATTCATACCATACACACTAATGTTAAATTTTTTAATTTACAATAGTCACACACTGTTTATGGTATAATGACATTTCAATCAACAATAGACCACATATATGACAGTGGTCCCATAAGATTAGTACCAGATAGCCTAGGTGTGTAGTAGACAGTACCATTTAGGTTTATTGTAAGTATACTCTATGATGTTTGCACAAAATTGCCTAACAATGCATTTCTCAGAATATATCCCTGCTGTTAAGCGACAGATGATTGTATTGTGACCATCTTTCCATGTTACCAGTCGTCAATAATAATGATATGCATTTCTTGCAATATTTATATTCCTTTATTATTTGTTTGTATTACTAAAATTTAGTTACAATTCAACTTTTAGAAACTGGCTTAAAATATATCAAAATTAATTGTTCACAAAGGGAATACTGGTTATCTTGGTATTTCATTTTATTCTAATACCTTTCAGTATTTTCTAAAATCTTTACATGTTTAAAATTCTTGGCCAGGGACTTCTTCCCACAGGAAGTTTCCAGTTTATAATTTGTAATTATATAATAAAGACATTAAATAAGCACTGGGAGCTCAATCTGAAGTCTTTGATACACAAGTATTACTTCTGTAATAAAGTTAGTTCATTTTTTAAAAACTAATTTTTTCCAGCTATAGCAGCACTTTGTTCATATGGCCTAATGGTGCCACCTTGTGGTTTACCTGGGCTTCAAGCTCAACTTTAGCATCTAGGAGAGATATAAAGCATCACTGAAGTTTCTGTTTCATTTCAGCTACTTATCATTCTAATTCTCACTAATTCTGAATTTGTGATATTTCAGAGTTGAAATGAAGTTCAATTTTCCTTTAAAAAAAGTTTACCAAACAAATTAATAGCATAAATATGATTTGATATGAATAGCATAAATATGATTAATAGCATGATATGATGATTTCCAGGCCTATTCTGAAATCTAAACCTCACTAAACCTACCTTAGCCGGCTTCATTTATACAGAATTAAAGTGCTACAAGAATGACATTCTTATTTACTCATTTATTCAATGTTATTTAAAAATATAGGACCTACAACTTTCGTAAATTATTCTTTATGTTTTAAATAGCTCACAAAAATTAAACTAGACTTTACCTAAAACCTTAGGAGAAACTTAAATATTCCCATGAAATTTTTAGAGCTGGAATGGCCATCCGGGATCATCTAACCCAGTCTCCTTATTTTACAGATAAGGATATTGAGAACCAGAGAGGCTGCAACTTTATATGCTACTTTACACAGTACCCCTTACCCCAAGGTTCTAGCTCTACTTATGATTCATGGCAGCAATATAAGGTGCATCATCGTCAATAGCTTATTTTTCACAATTCTGTTGTAATCTGTCCCCTTCCATACTATAAATTACGTGCTAGATGAGTGCAAGCATGTACTGGATCTTTCATACAAAACATCCATTCTAGTGACATAGGGTGGACAAGTGCCCTCCCTAGGCTATACAACCCCAGAGAGAATCTCATAGACTTCTTTGAGGTGTGGTCTGATTGTATGTGAAGCTATGAAAATCATTCTAGTCTAGAGCTCCACTTCTACATGATGGCCTAGGCAGACCCTTAAAATTTAGGAACTCCTTACACATTGTTATTAGACCCAAATCCTGCCCCACTCATTCCAACCTCTAGGGACCCTGGCAGTAAGAAGGATACACAATGAAAAAAACGTCTTAAGACAGAACTAAGGAACCAACTTAGCCAAACGGCCTTAAAAAAATGGTATGTTTATGCATAGCCACAAAAGGACTTGGAAATAAGAACTAAGGATGAGACCTTTGGTAGGAAGTGAGTAAAGAGTCTTAGTAAGAGAGTTGAGGAGGGTCTGAGGCTTTAAAGGGAGGCTGTGGTTCTCTTCCTGCTGTCCCTCCTTTGGACTGGGGGTAACCTATTTTGGGGAGCCATCTTTTGATACCCAGGGAAAAGAAAGTAGGGAGTTACATGCTCAGAAATGGCTCTGGGTTCAAGAAAGACAAACAGGGATTTTTTTCCTCCTAGGTTTTCTAGCCCAGTTTATGAGGATACAAATAAACAGAGGATTACAGGCAGACGTTGTATTTTTTTGGCTGGAGCTTTCCTCATGCTGCCACTTTGGAACCTAAGATGTGGGGCAAGAAGTGGGAAATGCCAATATTCTAAAGCAGAGCTGAATTAGCAATCCTAATAGCTTCTTCAGTAGAATAATAATTCCAAGTGGAGGGGCAATGAATTACAACAATCCTCCTTCTGACTGAGACCTGGCACCCACACGGCCTCCCCTAAGAAAATGGCAGATCTGTGAGTTGGCTTAGTTTACATATATACTCAGAATTCTAGGGAATCTTTCAGAAATGGGGATACGGACTGGCAAATCCTTATTATCAGTTTCACATGGAACTATGTTTACTGACTGCCCAGAGACCTAGCAGGTCACTGTGACCAACATGGAAAAGGGGGGTAAGCGACTAAAGATCTCAAGTTTTAATAGCTACATGGCTTTTCCATATCTGCTGTTTTCCAGGAAATGTCTTCTCAATAGTTTTTTCTTAACATTGTCAATTAAAATTGCTTGCTAGGGGCTGGCCTGGCAGCACAGTGGTTAAGTTCACACATTCCACTTCTCGGTGGCCCAGGATTCCCTGGTTCAGATCCCGGGTGCGGACATGGCACCGCTTGGCATGCCACGCTGTGGTAGGCGTCCCACGTATAAAGTAGAGCAAGAGGGGCATGGATGTTAGCTCAGGGCCAGTCTTCCTCAACAAAAAGAGGAGGATTGGCAGTAGTTAGCTCAGGGCTAATCTTCCTCAAAAAAAAAAATTGCTTGCTAGTTTTAGCAAATACAAACCTCATTTTCCTTTTGGTCCTTATTTTCGATCTCGAAACTATTTAATATTTTGTCATTTGGTCTATGACAAATACTAAGGAGACTGGGAACAATATGATAAATGTCTGCATTTCAAAAATTTTTTTTTCTACATGACCAGTAGATAGGGGTATGTTGTTGTTACTGCTATTGAGTGGATTCCAACTCCTAGAGTCTGTGGACAGCAGAGCAGAACCCTGCCTGGTCTGTTTGCAACATGCTCTCATCTTCCAGCGCTACATCAGACAATGCTCTGCTGTTATGCATAGGGTTTCACGGCCAATTTTTTCGGAAGTGGGTGGCCAGGTCCTTCTTCCTAGTCTATCTTATTCTGGAAGCTCTGCTGAAACCTGTCTCCCATGGGTGACCCTGGTGGTATCTGAAATACTGATGGCATAGCTCCCAGCATCACAGCAACATGCAGCTGCCACAGTGTGATAATGACACACTAATGGTGTAGTTCCCTGACCAGGAAATGAACCTGGGCTGGGGAGATGAGAGAGCTGAATCTTTTTTTTTCTTTTTTAATTATTTAATTGAGGTCACATTGTTTCATAACACTGTGTAAATTTTAAGTGTGCATTACTATATTTCAGCTTCTGTACAGACGTTGTTTTCACCACCAATAGTATAGTTTTTACCCATCATCATATACATGTTCCCCTTTACCCCTTTTGCCTTCCCCTCACCCCTTTCCCTGTTGGTAACCACAAATCTGTTCTCCTTATCCACATGTGTGTTTATCTTCCACGTATGAGGGAAATCACATGGTATTTCTCTTTCTCTGTCTGATTCATTTCACTTAGCACAATATCCTCAAGGTCCATCCATGTTGTCACAAATGACACAATTTTGTCTTTTTTTATGGCTGAGTAGTATTCCATCATATATATATATACCACATCTTTATCCATTCATCCACTGACGGGTACTTGGGTTGCTCCCAAGTCTTGGCTATTGTGCATAATGCTGTGATGAACATTGAGGTGCATATATCTTTTTGAATTAGCGTTTTTCACGTTCTTTGGATAAATACCCAGAAGTGGAATAGCTGGATCATATGGTATTTTATTTTTAATTTTTTGATAAATCTCTATACTGTTTTCCATAGCAGCTGCGCCAGTTTGCATTCCCACCAGCAGTGTATGAAGGTTCCATTTTCTCCACATCCTCTCCAACAATTGTTATTTCCTGTCTTTTTAATAATAGCAGTTCTTACAGGTAAGGGGTTAATTTCAAAATATATAAAGAACTCATACAACTCAACAACAAAAAAACGAACAACTGAATCCAAAAATGGGCAGAGGATATGAACAGACATTTTTCCAAAGAAGATACATAGATGACCAACATGCACACGAAAGGATGTTCAATATAACTATTTATTAGAGGGCTGAATCTTGACCACTAGACCACCAGGGCTGGGATGACGTACTATAAAACTGTTAAGAAGAGTACTCTTTTAACAAGTTTGAACAATTGCTATTTTGAACTTTTGTCCTTGTACTCAAGAGAACCACACTGCCAAGCAAAGATAATTATGATAGGAAAACTGTTCTTGAAAATGCTATCAAAAGATAGTGACTTCATTGTCTCATTGTCTTCAGACAATAGATAGGAGAATAAATTTCTTATATTTGGGTAAATGAAACAAATTACATTCTCAGAATTCACAAGCTTTAAATTTGGGAAAATGGTCTAGGATATAAAATGTTTAGCATCTTAAACTGTAGAGAATTATAAGAGTAGAAATTAAAAACAAAGGCAACTTTTAATTTCAAAGTAACTATTAAATATATCACTGATATTTTAGCACGTCTCTTCCAGTGATACTAAAGCAAATAAATCTAAACTATTTTTACCAAATATACAGTCTTTTCATACCACTTCCCTTCTATCTTCTCTGGCCCAAATTTTAGTTTTTAATGATATTCTATTTGATGGTTTCATGTGTTTAACTTATCACTTAAAAAAGATTAGCCCAAGAGTTCCTCAAACTTCTCAATGTCAAATACTACTTTTGCCTCTACTTCACTTCAGTCATCCTTACTTGGACTTTCTCCACTAGAACTTGGTTTCACCATCCAGATCTTAACCCATAACTCCCCCTTCCATCAACTACCTCTAGATCTTCCACCTTTTCCACCTTATGAAATGTCTCCCATTTACATCTCTCAACTTCTCCTTTAGCCCCCTTTTGGCTACCTCAAGCAGGAAGAAATCTGTTCACACAACTCTTGCTAACTCTCTTCAGCCAGCTTCTAGTTCCTTCTAAGGCTCAAGGTAGATCACTCCCACTTCCACCAGGGAAGAAAATACCTTCTCCATCCAGAGAAGGAGGATGCATAGAAGCAAGGACAATGAGCATAAGCATAAGGTCAGAGAGGAAGGCCTAAAGGGACTAATAATTGGAGAAAAGACTAAAAAGAACTTCTAGAGAGAATTGAGATTTGGATCAAATCTCAGCATCAGGGTTCTGCTTTCTCAAAGGTACCACTTCCCCCTCAATCAAGATAAGGCTGAAGCTAGAAAAAATAACCAGTTGTGTAATCATAAGCTATACACAGTGAAAGCAGACTTAAAGACTTGAATCAAGAGATCTTTGGTCTATGAATTTATCAAGAATCATGCTTTAGGACAGGCACTGAAGACTAGATAACCAATCAAAATATTTGTATCTTGGGTCCTGATTGCCATTTTCTAGGATAAGATTTTAAGCTCTCCAGGAGCCTCAGTTTCATCATTTGAAAAATTGGGATATCTGTCCTATCCACTTCACAGCATTTTTGTACAGAAGTTTGAAAACTATAATGCAATATATAAATACAAGATGCTAGGTTTTTTTGCTTAGTTTCCTAGTAAAAGTTCCCATTAAAAAGGTTCAGCCTGAGAGAGTGACATCAGCATCATGGTGGAGTAAACTCTTCCCTTAGTCTTTCCCCTAAGATACAATGAAAAGGACATTCATAAACCAATAGAGGACATTCACACAACAGATGCCTAGGAGATCCACACAGCCATATGTCTAAAGGTGGGAGTACTGGACTCCCCTGAGAGGCAGTGGAAGGAGATAGGGAGATCTCCTCTCTCTCCCTGAGCAGCAGCAATCTAGGGTGTGGGACCTCACCAGAGGCTGGCACTGAGAGGAGAAGGTAAAAAAGGCAGCCCTCCATGGGAATGCTTGTACTCTGAGAGTTGCCTCCCAGCCTGTGGGAATGCTCCACACCAAGGTAGCTAAGCAGTTGGAGGGGTATCCACACTAAGCTGAGCAGCCCAAGCTGGCAGAGAGTGAGTGCAGAGCAAGGGTGCACAGGATCACACACATGAAACAAAGTAACCCTTCCCACCCCCCTGCCTGGTGTACCAGCTCAGTTGGTTGGCCACAACAGGGAATCCCTGCCAGAGCACCTGAACATACATGTGTAAAGCAGCAGCAGCCAGTGGGCAAAGGCAGATAGGCTTCCAATAGACACGCATATCTGCCAGGGGTCGCAGAAGTCTCAGAAGACACAGCTCTTTCCCCCCAACCCCAAGTGGTGGCACGTGGAATCTGTGACCAGATACTACTGCTATGCGACGTCACAAGTCCACCCCATCAAACAGCATAAAGAGGTATATTAAAACTCTAGACCAGAAGGAAAATGACAAGTACCCAGAAATCAATGAGGAAGTCACAGAAATTTACAACCTAAATGTCAGAGAATTCAAAATAGCCCTCATACAGAAACTCAATGAGTTACAAGAAACTCAGGAGGACAGTTCAATGATCTCAGGAATAAAATTAATGAACAGAAGGAATTCACAACTGAGAGTGAAATTATTTAAAAAAGCCAATCAGAATACTGGAGATAAAAAACACAATGAATGAGATAAAGGAAAATCTGGAGTCCTTAAAAAATAGAGCTGATATTATGGACAATAGAATCAATAATTTAGAGAGCAGAAATATAGAAATGCTGCAGATGGAGGAGGAGAAAGAACTAAGACTAAAAAGAAATGAAGGAATTCTCTGAGAAATAGTCAACTCATTTAGGAGAAGCAACATAAGGATTATAGGTATTCCAGAGGGAGAAGGGAGGGAGAAAGGAGCAGAGAGCTTGTTCAAAGAAATAACAGCTGAGGAAGGAGCTGGAATTAAACGTAAATGCAGCTAACAGAACTCCTAATTACATCAATGTAAAAAGACCTTCCTCAGAGCACATATTAGTAAAACTGGCAAAAGCCAAGGACAAAGAAAAATATTAAGGGCAGCAAGGCAGAAGAAAACAACCTACAAAGGAATCCCTATCAGGCATTCAGCAGATTGATATATTCAAAATTCTGAAAGAGAAAAACTTTCAGCCAAGAATACTCTATCCAGCAAAACTATCCTTCAGGTACAATGGAGAAATAAAAACTTTCGCAGATAAACAAAAGCTGAGGTAGTTCATTACCACAAGAAACAATCAAGAAGGTCCTCACACCTGAAAAAAAAGAGAAAGGGTTTACAAAGCCTTGAGCAAGGGGATAAATAGACAAACTCAGAAAATTGCAGCTATCAGAACAGGTTAGCAAACACTTAATTATAACATTAAGGATAAAGGGAAGGAAAGCATCAAAAACAACCATAACCACTTCATTTTAATCACGAACTCACAACACATAATGTAACAAGATGTGAAAACAACTTCTTGAACGGGAACAGGAAAGGAATGGAACCTGCTTAGACTAAGGAAATCAGAGAATATCAGAAAATGGACTACCTCATCTATGAGATCTTTTATACAAATCTCATGGTAACCACTAAACAAAAAAATCAGAACAGAGACACAAATGATAAATAAAGAGAAAACTGAGAAAACCGTCACAGAGAAATACCAAACTGAATTGGAAGATGTAAATACACAGGAGAAACAAGGGAAATACAGAACAACTAGAAAACAAGTGATAAAATGGCAGTATTAAGCCCTCATATATAAATAATCACTCTAAATGTAAACAGATTGAATTCTCCCATCAAAAGACAGAGTGGCTGGATGGATTAAAAACCAAGACCCAACAATATGCTGCCTCCATGAAAGACATCTCAGCTCTAAAGACAAACACAAGCTCAGAGCGAAAGGACGGAAGACGATACTCCAAGCTAATGGCAAACAAAAGAAAGCAAGTGGTGCCATACTTACATCAGACTTAGTAGACTTCAAGATAAAAAACACAATGGGAGACAAAGAAGAGCAGCATATAATGATAAAAGGGGCACTCCACCAAGAACACTTATAAATATTTATGCACCTAACACAGGAGCTCCAAAGCACATAAAGCAAACATTAACATACCTAAAGGGAGAAATTAACAGCAATACAGTAATACTAGGGGACTTCAACACCTCACATCAATGCACAGATCATCCAGATAGAAAGTCAACAAGGAAATAGTGGAATTAAATGAAAAAGCTAAACCAGATGGACTTAATAGATATATAGAACACTACATCCAAAATCAGCAGAATACACATTCTTCTCAAGTGCACATGGAACATTCTCAGAGACAGACTATAAATTGGGAAACAAGGCAAGCCTCAATAAATTTAAGAAGACTGAAATAATATGAAGCATCTTTTCCAACCATAAAGCTATGAAACTAGAAATCAACCACAAAAAAGAAGCTGGGAAAGTGACAAATATGTGGAGACCAAACAACAGCCTACTGAACAACCAATGGATCAATGAAGAAATTGAAGAAGAAATCAAAAAATATCTGGAGACAGAGAAAAATGAAAATACATCATACCAATTCATATGGGCTGCAGCAAAAGCAGTCCTAGGAGAGACATTCATAGCAATACAGGAGAGCCTTAATGAAAAAGAAAAATCTCAAATAAGTAATCTTAAACTACACCTAACAGAACTAGAAGAACAACAAACAAAGCCCAAAGTCAGCAGAAGGAAGGAAATAATAAAAATTAGACCAGAAATAAATGAAACAGAAACCAAAATAACAGTAGAAATGATCAACGAAACTAAGAGCTGGTTCTCTGAGAAGATAAATAAAATTGACAAACGCTTAGCCAGACTCACTAAGAAAAAAACAGAGATGGCTCAAGTAAATGAAATTAGAAATGAAAGAAGAGAAATTACGATAGATACTACAGAAATACAAAGGATTACAAGAGAATACTATGAAAAGCTATATACCAACAAATTGGACAATCTAGAAGAAATGGATAAATTCTTAGACTCATACAACCTCCCAAAACTGAATGAAGAAGGAATAGAGACTCTGAATAGACCAATCACAAGTAAAGAGATTGAAACAGTAATCAAAAACCTCTCCCAAAATAAAAGTCCAGGACCAGATGGCTTCTCAAGAGAATTCTACCAAACATTCAAAGAAGATTTAATACCTATACTTCTCAAACTATTCCAAAAAATTGAAGAAGATGGAATACTTCCTAACTCATTCTATGAGGCCAACATCACCCTGATCCCAAAGCCAGACAAGGTAAACACTAAGAAGGAAAATTACAGGCCAATATCACCAATGAACACAGATGCAAAAATCCTTAACAAAATATTGGCAAACTGAATACAGCAATACATTAAAAGGATCATACACTAAGATCAAGTGGGATTTATATCAGGGATGCAAGGATGGCTCAACATCTGAAAATCAATCAAAGTGATACACCACATTAACAAAATGAGGAATAAAAATCACATAATCATCTCAATAGATGCAGAGAAAGCATTTGACAAGATCCAACATCCATTTAGGATTAAAAACTCTCAATAAAACGGCTAGAGAAGGAAACTACCTCAACATAATAAAGGTCATATATGACAAAATCACAGCCAACATCATACTCAACGGGGAAAAACTGAAAGCCATGCTTCTGAGAACCGGAACAAGACAAGGGTGCCCACTTTTGCCACTCTTATTCAACATAGTACTGGAGGTTTTAGCCAGAGCAATTAGGCAAGAAAAGGAAATAAAAGGTATCCAAATTGGAAAGGAAAAAGTGAAATTCCTGCTGTTTCTAGATGACATGATTCTATATAGAGGAAAACCCTAAAGAATCCATTGGAAAACTATTAGAAACAATAAACAACTACAGGAAAGTTGCAGGGTACAAAATCAACTTACAAAAACCAGCTGTATTTCTATATTCTAATAACAAACTAACAGAAAGAGAATGCAAGAATTCAATCCCATTCACAATCTCCACAAAAAGAATAAAACATCTAGGAGGTGAAAGACCTATACAACGAAAACTATAAGACATTATTGAAAGAAACTGATGACAACATAAAGAAAAGGAATGATATTCCATGCACATGGATTGGAAGAATAAACATAGTTAAAATGTCCATACTACCTAAAGCAATCTACAGATTCAGTGCAGTCCCTATCAGAACCCCAATGATATTCTTCACAGAAATAGAACAAAGAATCCTAAAATTCAATATGGGGCAAGAAAAGGCCCTGAACAGCTAAAGCAACCCTGAGAAAAATGAACAAAGCTGGAGGCGTCACAATCTCTCAGTTCAAAATATACTACAAAGCTACAGTAATCAAAACAGCATGGTACTGGTACAAAAACAGGTGCACAGATCAATGGAACAGAACTGAAAGCCCAGAAATAAAACCACACATCTATGGACAGCTAATCTTCAACAAGGGAGCCAGGAACATACAATGGAGAAAGGAAAGTCTCATGAATAAATGGTGCTGGGAAAACTGGACAGTCACATGCAAAAGAATGAAAGTAGATTATTATCTTTTGCCATACACAAAAACTAACTCATAATGGATTAAAGACTTGAAGGTAAGTGAAACCATAAAACTCCTAGAAAAAAAAATATAGGCAGTACACTCTTTGACATTGGCCTCAGAAACATCTTTTTGAATACCATGTCTACTCGGGCAAGGGTAACAAAAGAAAAAATAAACAAATGGAACTTCGTCAGACTAAAGAGCTTCTGCAAGGCAAAGGAAATCAGGAACAAAACAAAAAGACAACCCACCAACTGGGAGAAAATATCTGCAAATCATATATCCAACAAGGGGTTAATCTCCAAAATATATAAAGAACTCACACAACTCAACAACAAAAAAACAAACAACCCAATCAAAAAATGGACAGAGAATATGAACAGACATTTTTCCAAAGAAGATATACAGATGGCCAATAGGCACAAAAAAAGATGTTCAATATCACTAACCATTAGGGAAATGCAAATCCAAACTACAATGAGATATCACCTTACACCTGTTAGAATGGCTATAATTACCAAGACAAAAAATAACAAATGCTGGGGAGGATGTGGAGAAAAAGGGAACTCTCATACACTGATGGTGGGAATGCAAACTGGTGCAGCCACTATGGAAAACAGTATGGAGATTTCCCAAAAAGTTAAAAAGAGAAGTACCATACAATCCAGCTATCCCACTACTGGGTATTTATCCAAAGAACTTGAAATCAACAATCCAAAAAGTCTTAGGCACGCCTATTTTCATTGCAGGATTATTCACACTAGCTAAAATATGGAAGCAAACCAAGTGCCCATCAACTAACACATGGATAAAGAAGATATGGTATATATATACAATGGAATACTACTGAGCCACAAAAAAATACAAAACTGTCCCATTTGCAACAACAAGGATCCAGGAAGGTATTACGTTAAGTGAAATAAGCCAGAAAGAGAAAGAGAAACACTGCATGATTTCACTCATATGTGGAAGATAAACAAACACATGGACAAAGAGAACAGATTAGTGGTTACCAGAGGGGAAGGGGGTTAGCGGGTGGGCATAAGGGGTAAAGGGACATATATATACAGTGATGAACAAATAACAATGTACAAGTGAAATTCTACAATGTTATAAACTATTATGACCTCAATTAAAAAAGAAAAGTTCAGCCTGAATTAAGGGAGAAAGGATTTCTACATCTTGATAACAACAGGTAAAAAGATTTCTGCCCTGCAGGTCAGGGGCTGATGGGAGCAACTCTTAAGAGTTTGGTGCTCTGCAAGGGCAGAGTGAGCGGAGCAGAGAAATCCACAAGTATAGTATCAGTACTATACTTTGGCACTTGAGTATACAGGCAGTTCTATAAACAGTCCCATCTGGGTATCTTGCCTTCACCTCAACATCACATCTAAAACTCAACACTCCATACACACACTCCGCCAAAGACACTACTACAAATTTCTGTCAATGGTTCTAATACCTCCCTAGTAACCCAGACTTCTAGTCATCATCCTTGATGTGTTCTTTTCTCCTGACACCGAATCAGACACAAAGTCCTGTCAACTGTTCTTCCTTTCTATTTACAATGCCTCCACTCTTAATTCTCACTCTACCAAACAACCTTATAGATGAACTTTTCCACTGCCTTCCTAATTGGTCTCTCAGTTTCATTCTCTTCCCTGTCACCTCCATCTCAGTCAATCTACATTAAGTTGCCATGTTCACTTTCTCACCCCTTGCTTTGTGAACATCACTTCCAAGCTAAAAAACTTTTCAGTGCCTCCAATGGTCCAAGCATGACCTGTTGCCTATCCTACTAGAATAAACTCCCACCTGTTCTCCACTTCCACTTTCACTCCTATACAATTCATTTTTCCCCAAAGAAAAAAATATTTCAAAAATATAAATCATTTCATGTCATTCCTCTGCTTTAAAGAAGTCAATGGCAATCCAATACATTTAAAATAACATTCAAAATCTTTACTGTGGCCTACAAAGCCCTGAATAATTTTGCTCCTGCTTACCTTAACTTTATCTTTAACCACTCTCCCTGTTCCTGTTCTCTATACTCTGGCCCCACGTACCTCCTTTATGTTCCCTGAAGCTCTTTCCTGCCTCAGAGTCTTTGCACTCACTCTTCTTTCTGCTGGAATGCTCTTCCCCTGGACAGATCTTCACTCAACTGGCTCATTCTCAGCACGCAGGTCTCAGCTAAAATGTACTTATTCCCACAAGTTACTTCTCACGTCACCCTGTTTACTTCATTACTAGTTCTTATCACAATCTTTGATTTTCTCATTTATTTGGTTAATCATTTACTGTATATCTCTCCCAACTGAACATAAGCTCTTTGAGCGGAAACTTGTTTACCTATTTAACATGATCCACAGTGTCTAGTAGTGCCTATTACGTACTAAGTATTCAATCTATACTTTTTTGGTTAAATGAATGTAAGGTCCAAATGTACGTATTCAAACAAGTCTTTCAATGGAGTCTGGAAGTTAGCATAAATGCCTAAATGTTGGCAACAAGAATGAACACACTCATTGAAGCTAGCCAAAGAACATAATTAGACTAAAAATGTATGGCCCCAAATGGGACACTAATAAAACTGATACCACATTTAAAGAGAAATCATGCTCATACGACTATTTCTTGAATGTCTTTTAACATCCAAGATGTAGGAATTATTTAGAAAAAATAAAACAACATTTGTCTACTCCGCCCATAAGCATGCACATGCTAGACAGAAATACAACATTAAAGCAAAATGACAGCATGGGTATTTCAATACTTATTTTATATAGTATGGAAACATTAGCATAAATACTGGTTACCTTATTTTTTAAAAATCAGAATTCACGTTTTAACAAGTAAAATTAAATGTTCAATACATCTCAAATTGAAAAACTAGTATTATTTCAGAACATCAAATAAAAATATAAATTTATAAAAATAAGTGTTAAGCATTCTAATATAAATGGGCAGAAAAATAAAATGAAGTATTATCTAAAAATAAACCACATAAAAATGAAGAAAATTGAAATAATCATGGAAAATGAATTTGATTTTGTGTGTGTGTGTGTGAGAGGAAGACTGACCCTGAGCTAACATCTGTTGCCAATCTTCCTCTTTTTGGCTTGAGGAAGACTGTTGCTGAGTTAACACTTGTGCCAATCTTCTTCTACTTTAAGCGGGATGCCAGTACTGTGTGGCTTAACAGTGGTGCTAGGTCTGCTCCCGGGATGCAAACCTGCAAACCCTGGGCTGCTACAGTGAAGCACATGAAGTTAACCACTATGCCACGTGGCCAGCCTGAATTTGATCTTTTTTGAAAGTGCTATTTTACAAAATGCAGTAGCATTGCAAATGAGTTGTAAGCATATTTTTGTGCAAATTTTTCCAGCTACTGAAAACCTCTCTATATTAACTGGAAGCAACATAATGGTAATGTAATTCCACATCTTCTGACTCCTTCATCTTCAAACTGTTTCTTCTCTTGAGACGCCTCTCTAGCCTTTTAATTACTTCTTTATTTTTGCAGAAACTGCAATCTTATTGATAAACACCTTTAGTTTGTGTCAAAGAAAACATTTCCATTTGTCATCTCTTAATTTTATCAGGGATGCCTGAATCAATTTCAATACTGTCAATTTCACATTTGCTCATTTGGAAAGTCTCTGAAGCAGTTAAAATTATTTTTGTATTAGAAGATTTGCATTGGCAATTTTCTTCCTTCTTTAGAGATTACACAAATACAGAAGAATACATTTTTTTTTTAAACAGTCGTTTTGCTAGTAACTCAGGACCAGTGTGAAGTTTGAGTTGTCCCGGCCTAAAGCTTGTGGGGGAGGGGTGCTCCTTGAAAGAAAGGCAATTTAGGACATTTAGTACTTGCCTAGAAATTAATCCATTTGCTTCCTAAGAATAGATCATAAAACCTGAGAGCTAAAAGGGAACTTAGTGATTATCCAACACCAGCCAATCCTTTTTCAGACAAGGAAACTGAGGCCCAGGGATTAGCCCAAGATCACACACCTGGGTGGTAGCACAGTTGAGTTGCTAACCCAGGTCTCTCACTTCCAAACCAGGACTCTAACGTCCGCTCCTGCTGTGTTGCATCAGGTCATCCATCATCCTGGACTCCCATCGCGTGTGTGTTAAGAGCAGACCACATGATGGGCACATTTATAAACCTACTTGGGGAAGAAGACCCACAAGTGACTCTCTTAAGTACTAGGCTAATCTGGACTCCTGTTTCCATCTGCTTTTCCAAATCCGCAGGTCACTGTGGTTACCCTCAGACCTGGCCGAGCTGCGGGAGCTCTCTGAGGTGCTTCAAAAGTACAGGAAGGAGCACCAGGCCTACATGTTCCTGCTCTTCTGCAGTGCCTACCTCTACAAACAGGCCTTTGCCATCCCCGGCTCCAGCTTCCTGGTCGGTGCTCTGCCCTCCTTCTGTGCCTGCCAGGAAGCCACCTTGTGTCTCTGGAGAGAGGTCCTTACGCTGCAAATCCTACAGTCCAGAGGACAAGCTGTTATGGCAACCATTTACTGACAGCTTCCTCTGTGTCAGGCACTGTCCTACTTGCTTTACCTGCATGACCTTATTTAACTCTCACAACAGCCAATAATGGGCATTATTATCCACATTTTACAGATAAGGAAACAAATGGTGAGAAGTTAAGTAACTGTCCAAGGTGACAAGGTGAAGAGGGGTAGGGCTGGGGTCTCAACCCACATCTGCCCAGCTCCAGAGTCAGCCTTCCCTCTCAGGTATGCTGTTTTTGTTTCTGAGGCATTGATAGCTTTGGAGCACTGGCCTTGAGAGGCGTGCCTGCATGCACACACCGCCGGGGCTGAATCAACTCTTCCTCCTCAGAGCTCCAGTAATGTTCTGCATTTTAGTACTGGTTTTTTGGGGGGTTACTTTATTATTATTTTTTATTGAGTTAATAGGTTACAATCTTGTGAACTTTCAGTTGTACGTTATTCTTTGTCAGTCGTACTGTAGGTGCACCCCTTCACCCTTTGTGCCCACACCCACCCCACCTTTCCCCTGGTAGCCACTAATCTGTTCTCTTTGTCCACATGTTTAAATTCCTCATATGAGTGGAGTCATACAGAGATTGTCTTTCTCTATCTGGCTTATTTCACTTAACATAATTTCCTCAAGGTCCATCCATGTTGTTGCAAATGGGATGATTTTGTTCTTTTTTACAGCTGAGTAGTATTCCATCGTATATATATACCACATCTTCTTTATCCTATCATCTGTTGACGGGCACTTAGGTTGCTTCCACGTCTTAGCTATTGTAAATAATGCTGCAATGAACATTGGGGTGTATGGGACTTCTGGAATTGCTGACTTCAAGCTCTTTGGATAGATACCCAGTAGTGGGATAGCTGGATCATATGGTAGTTCTATTTTTAATTTTTTGAGGGATCTCCATACTGTTTTCCATAGTGGCTGCACCAGTTTGCATTCCCACCAGCAGTGTACGAGCGTTCCTTTTTCTCCACAACCTCTCCAACATTTGTTACTATTAGTTTTAGTTATTTTTGTCATTCTAATGGGTGTAAGGTGGTATCTTAGTGTAGTTTTGATTTGCATTTCCCTGATGCACAGCGATGATAAACATCTTTTCATGTGCCTATTGGCCATCCATATATCTTCTTTGGAGAAATTTCTGTTCATGTCTCCTGCCCATTTTTTGATTGGGTTGTTTGATTTTTTTGTTGTTGAGTTGTGTGAGTTCTTTATATATTATGGATATTAAGCCTTTGTCGGAT